>NC_090814.1:55777166-55812166 GCF_000390325.3 Nicotiana tomentosiformis | reverse complement strand
ACGGTGGTGGGCCTAAAATAGAGGAAGGACGAGGTCGAGGGTTGAATTGATGAGGCATGGCAACAAAAGGCTTTGAGTATCCCTGATCATGACGGCCTCTAACTCGTCCGCCATTAGAGTTACGACCTCCATTGTAATTTTTACCACGACCTCGACCATGAGAAGTAGAAAATTATTGTTTTGCAACAAAGGCTATGGTTGATTGGTATGAAGGAGGAGTAGAGATACTCGCCCTTTTTAAGGCATCTGCAAATAGATTTGAGGCGATGGACATATTCCTTAATGGAGAGATCGCCCTTTTTAAGATTATGAAACTGAACTTTAAGTTGGAGAGTACGAGAGGAAACTTGATTGTATGGTTGGTTGGCTAAGGATAAAGATTCTGTAGATGCACTAGTTATAATTTGACTTGTAGAAGGAAGATGCTGGTTACTAGGAGATTGAGTAAAGGATTGAGAAGAATCTGCAATGGGGGTGTGGTTAGGGGTCATAGGATTTGAATTGAGATTAGAAGATAAGGATAATGAAGAATATGGTTGAGAAATATTAGGCACTAATGTGGAATACAATGTAAAAGCTGAAAACTTTGTAGGCAAAGAAAGATCAATTTTGTTTATTCGAAGGGAGATACGGAGGATGAACTAGAAAGTTTTGAAGTTAGATATGGATAAGGAAAACAATCTTCATCAAATCGTACATGCCGTGAAATAAAAACTTTATTACTTGAAGGATCAAAACACCAAAAACCTTTGTAATTAGATGGATAAACAAGAAAAACACAATGTTTGGAACGAGGACTTAATTTATTTTGACAATAGTCATCTAAATTAGAATAACAAGAACAACCAAAATTACGTAAATGATCATTCGTAGGTGATTTATCAAATAGAAGTTCAAATGGAGTTTTATAATTAATTACAGAAGAAGGTAGAATATTGAGGAGATGAACAATAGTGTGGAGTGCTTCTACCCAAAATTGAGAGGGAAGGGATGCTTGGAAAAGAAGAGAGCGTATCATATTAAGAATAGTGTGATGCATACGCTCAGCCTTGCCATTTTGTTGGTGCCTATGTGGGCAAGAAATTCAGATAGAAATACCATTGTCATTAAGAAAAGAGCAAAAATCACCAAGTTTAACATATTCTGCAGCCCCATCACATTGTAGTATTTTAATCTTAGAAGAAAATTGAGTTAGAACATAGGCATAAAATTTTCTGAACATTGTGAAAGCTTCACTTTTGCGTTTAATAGGAAAAACCCAAGAGAACTTAGAGAAATCATCATGAAAGAGTATGTAATAGCGAAAACCAGTAAATGGGGAATAGGAGAAGTCCGAATATCACTATGTATCAATTCAAATGGAAAAGAAGTAAAAGAACTTGAATTCATGAAAGGTAATTTATGGTGCTTGCCAAGTTGACAAGCATTACATAAGAAATTTAAATACTTCAATGAAGAAGTACAAGGTAATTTATTTTCTCGAACTAAACTTGCTAAAATTAAAGTGCTTGGATGTCCTAAACGGTGATGCCAAAGAGTTGGAGAAGCACAAATTGCAGCAAAAGCAGTAGAAGTAGCACCATCACCAAAGGAAGACAATAGAGAGTAGAGAGGTCCAGTATTATTGCACCTCAGAAGTGTTTTTTTCGTCTTGAAGTCCTTGATAAAAAAAAACCGAAATCATCAAATTCAATAGAACAATTATTGTCCTTGACAAATTTCCGAACACTAAGTAGATTAGTTTATAGATTTGGAACAATTAAGACATCTTTTAGAGAAAAATTTGAAGAGGGAGTTGAAAGATTACCATGACCTGTGTATGAGATTGGAAGTTGAACGCCATTACCTACGATTACACAATCATTACCATTATACGGATCAACTAAAGATAGATTGGTAGCACTGGGTGTCATATGTGACGAGCACCGGTATCAACAAACCAATGACCATCATTTGATGAAGAATATGATGCAGCTGCAGGATGAGGTTGAGTGATTAAAAAAAGAGCTCTTTGGTTAAGAGAAGGACACTCACAGACAGAGTGATTTGGTTGGAAACAAAGTTGACTTTGAATGGAAGTGTAGCCAGGGAATGACGAAAATTGTTGCGGTGGTGGGCCTAAAATAGAGGAAGGACGAGGTCGAGGGTTGAATTGATGAGGCATGGCAACAAAAGGCTTTGAGTATCCATGATCATGACGGCCTCTAACTCGTCCGCCATTAGAGTTACGACCTCCATTGTAATTTTTACCATGACCTCGACCATGAGGAGTAGAAAATTGTTGTTTTGCAACAAAGGCTATGGTTGATTGGTATGAAGGAGGAGTAGAGATACTCGCCCTTTTTAAGGCATCTGCAAATAGATTTGAGGCGATGGACATATTCCTTAATGGAGAGATCGCCCTTTTTAAGATTATGAAACTGAACTTTAAGTTGGAGAGTACGAGAGGAAACTTGATCACGAAACAAACGTTCTATTTGAAGCCAAGCTTCACAAGAGGTTATGATTGTGTTTGATAATAGCTTGAATAATCTCTTGTGAAATAGTAGCTTGAATCCATGAAAGAACAATAGAGTCGAGTTGAATCCATTATTGAAAGGCCAGGTTTATAGTTGAGATGCCATTATCATTAAGAACAGTGGGTGAAGGACAAGGATAGCTCCCATTGATAAAACTGTAAACTCCATAACCTTTGAATACGGGTAAAAAGAGTTCTCTCCATAGCATGTAGTTGGTGCAATCAAGAATAGCGGGAACACGATTTTTGATGTTAGAGAGAGATATTGCAGATTGGGATGAAACTAGAAGAGAGGAAGAGGCAGCCATAACACTAGAGATTGAAGAACTGGATTGAGATGAATATGATGACATGAAGCTGGAAAAGAGAAGAACGTACAGAAGGAACCTAATCAATCTGATACCATGTAACAAAATGAGATTCTCATTAATCATATAAAAGTTTACATGAGTTATATATAGATTATACATGGGTATGTAAAGTCTATTCTATCCTTACAAGAGATTGGTACAAATTAATAAACTTATCAAAAAATACATAACAAAAAAGTTATTCGATTACTATATAAATTCCTTTAATTTAATAGAGATTTTATTCATTAAAATCTAGATAATATCTCAATGTGATGATGCCAAGTGTAACAACAAAAATTAACAAGTATCAAATTTAATAATGTAATAATACTAAACATTGAATAATATAATTAAAAAAATATAGAACAAAAAGTTATTCAATGACTATATAAGTCCCATTAATTTAATAGAGATTTTATTATTGGGTATATCTTTTTGACAAATAAGATGACAATTAAAATTTATTAAATTAATACGATCTAATATGTTCAAACAAGTCCAGTCATAATTTAATTTAATTAATATTTTTATACGACTACTAGTTTGTCCCTAATAATTAGAACTCCCTAGTTTACTTGCATTCAAACGAAGTCGTTTATGTGTGTCAGGGGTTAAGAGTCCGTTTGGATGAGCTTATTTTAAGTGACTTTTAAGCTAAAATAGCTTTTAAGCCATAAGTTAGAAATTCTAGCTTTTGTTTTTGTCATTTTAGCTTAAAAATAAGTACTTAAAATCACTTTTTTAATCTATCCAAATACTTCAAAATGGATTAAAAGTTATTTTGACTTAAAACCCTTAAAATAAGCCAATAGAAACAGGCTCAAAATCTTGTCAATGTTCAAAAGGTGCTCAAGTTTTCGATCGCTTGTATGCAACATTTGTGCCTCCCACCTGTTTGAAAAATTGAATCTCACACACAAACACACACTGCAGTGTAGCAACACAGACTCTCTCTCTCAAAATAAATGTATACAAAAACCTGAGCTTTAGGAATCGCTGTCTCCTTCTGAATTGGAACCCAAAATTATCAATGGAAAGCATACTAATAGAGTGTGTGCAGAACAGCCTGCGGCATTTTATGCACCGCAACGCCATTTTCATGTGCGAACGCCTCTGTGCCGAGTTCCCCTCTGAGGTAGGTATCTCCACTCTTTTTCACCTACCCGCTCTCTTTTCTCTTCACTTCATCGGGTCGGAGAAATCTCTTACTCCACTATTTTGAGGTTTTGAATGAGTTTAGGTTGGTTTCTAGAAATGCCGTGATTAGGTTTTGGGACTTTTTTCCTTATTTCCTTGTTGCTCTACTGTAATTAGCGCGCGTGTGTTTCTCTCTCTCTCTTTTTTTTTCCTTAAATTTATTTGGGTTCTATTTGAAGTGTTTGGGGAAAAGGGTTTAGTAACGTAGTAGAGTAGTGGATGACACAATATCCAAACTTTCTTTTTCTTTCTTACCGATTGATATCAAACAATTAGCTTCTTGAATATTTAAGCAGGGGTGAGAATATTATGCTTAGAATTACTGAAAAGCTACAGGCACTATGCTTACCACTCTTTGTATATAGCAAAGATACTTATGGTTTTTGGAGTTTCAATCAAAATGAAAAAATTCTCTTCTCATTTTAGAGGTTCATCAATGTCTTGTTTTGTGAAATAAAATGGAGTGGTAAGCTTCTCTAATAGTTTGCTGGTTTGGAACTAGACTAGTATTATCCCAGTTCCA
Source organism: Nicotiana tomentosiformis (assembly GCF_000390325.3). Lineage (NCBI taxonomy): Eukaryota > Viridiplantae > Streptophyta > Magnoliopsida > Solanales > Solanaceae > Nicotiana > Nicotiana tomentosiformis. The sequence goes on along the minus strand of NC_090814.1, from coordinate 55,807,575 downwards.
AGCCTTTTCAATGTTCTCCGCACTGATGATTTTAATTACTACTGGTCCCTAAATAGACACATTATTCACATTTGGGATGTCCTTCTGTTGAAATCTCTTAATGTTGTCTATGAAAGCTGTTCATAATACTTCGCTTGTTTAATATAATATGCTATGTTGAGTGCAGACAAATATGCAGCTTTTAGCTGGGTGCTACCTGCAGAACCAACAGGCTTATGCTGCATACCATGTTTTAAAAGGTATATGTGGTATTTTTTTATTTTTACATAATTCAATGAACATGCCTCTGTGTTACTTGTTAGTTGAGTATTATCTTTGGATTTCTGACTTTGTCCTTGGGATTATGCTCATAATCATCATTATTATATGAAGGGACAGGTATGGCTCAATCCCGCTACTTGTTTGCACTATCATGCTTTCAGATGGGTCTTCTCAATGAAGCCGAGACAGCACTTTGCCCCCCTAATGAACCAGCTGCAGAGGTAGAGTTATAAAAACCATTGTTCCAAATATCTATCCACTTTGCAGATTTTATAGTGTTGTAGCCTCCAGTTAATTTATTCTTGTTAGCCATTGACATGCTTCTTCAATTTATAGCTAAATGATTGTTGTGCAGGTTCCAAATGGTGCAGCTGGGCATTACCTTCTTGGGCTTATTTACAGGTTCACATTTTTAATTTGTCTTTTTTAAGAGGATTAACTTCTAGCCTTGCTTCTTCATTCTGAAACTGCATTGATGTATCTGGAAAGTATGAAGTTAATACTTCTCACTGCAACAATGGATTTTGGTAGTGTTCCACTTGTCATCATCATGTTTAGTACACATGAAAGCTTCTTCATGCTGATAAAATTCATTGATCCTGTATTTTCCTTTTGCTGTAAAGAAATGAATGGTATAGAAACTGCATAATCAAATATTTTAACTATGCCAAACTTCATTAACTTCAAAATTTTTGATCCTTCTGTGCTACTGTGATAATTAACATTGTATTCAAGTGTACTATGATGGAGAAGGATGGTATGGCATAAGAACAGCATCTTTTCCTTTTACTAGTAAAGACTGGTACAGAAACTGCATCCTTAAATATGTGAACTACGCCAAACTTTATTAACGCTAAGAATGTTGATTCTTCTATTCTAATGTGAAAATTAGCACTTTATTGAAGTGCAGAAAGGGTTATACATATCAATACAATCCTTCCGTCCCTGTTTCTTCAATTTCTTTTTTTTTTTCCTATTAGATTCAGTGTTTGGAACTTGGTCATTATACTTGTGGAGGAATTTTTTCACCACAATGCATTCAAGTTTCTTCAAAAACCAAACTGAAGATTGATATTCTTATAAATGACCTTGGACTTTGCTGAATACTGCCTCATAACCACCTATTTTGTAGATGATAACACTTTCTTCATTTTCTTAATTTAATAAACTTGTTCTCAAATTTTGGTGTGTTGTCGTAAATGATGTCTCTTGAGTTATTTCTTAAGGTTGTTGAACATATTTCTCTCTTTCTTTTTTTCCCTTAACTTTTTGTTAATTAACAATTGATGGAGAATAAGACGAGTTATGATAGCGGTGATCTGTTGTTGTGCATAGCCGCATATGGATTGCACTCCTCCAAGGTACTCTCTTAACTGGGTAATTATTTCAGGTATACAGATAGAAGAAATAGTTCCATCCAGCATTTCAATCAGGCTTTGTTGTTGGATCCATTGCTATGGGCTGCATATGAAGAGTTGTGTATATTAGGTTTGTGCTAGAATAATTTGAACAAATATTTAAGTTCTATTTGGAATATTTGGCTGTGTTTTAATATTTGTTTTGGAACAACTTTAACAATCAATGCTGCCTCCAGAATAAAAGTAATACAGTGCTGGATGTGCGGTGGCGCACGTGATGGGTTCAAATCCTGACTTGTGCACTTGGTCTGGTATTTAAGTGGAGAAGAGTAGATGATTGGACCACCCACCCACAGAGTTTTAAAGCTGGAAAAGTTAATTTCTCGGTTATACAAATAACAACTTTAATGATCAATTCTGAGTGATTTAATTTTGTGACTACCTGTAGACCTCGTTCTATCAATTTCTTAAGCTAGAATTTCGGATACAGTTTGTGATTGAACGAACAGTCTTAAAACCTTTTTGGTTGTTGAACTATGTTTGTTTTAACCATGAACAGGCAATGAGAATATGTGACCATAAAGAATAAGTAAAATTCCCTTATACTTGTAGTAAGTATAAGTACTGTTAGAGACTTGGAGTTGAGTCTTCATTGTTCGAACAGCTAAATTCGTAGTTTGACATTGTCAAACATTGGACAAATATCATGTGTCTTGGTTTGCCGCTTATATTTAGGTGTAACCATTGGATAGGTCATAAATTGGATAATATCTTTTTTATGTAATTGGCGAAAAAACCCTGACAAGTTCTTTCAAGAATGATCATGAATAGATAACGTCCTAGGGATTGACTTAAAAAAGCTTTGAATTACTTTTACAGTGTTAGTAATAATGACTCTTTTAACGAAAATTTTCATATTAGATATGCATGTCATTTTAAATTTAAGGTTCAAACTAGCCTAGCATATTTTGGACCAACTACGCAAGTTAGAAAAATGCAAATAATATTTTTGGTCTTAGAAGGGCTGAAATAGGAATTGTAGGGATTACAGTTTACCTCCACAAAAATTATTAGATATTCCAACTAGATGAAACTTAACCTACGTCCTGTTAGCCCTAGCATTACCTTATAATTTTACTGTAATTGACACATGACACATTTGACACATTTTTTCAATCAGAAAAAGAATTATTAACTGATAGTGATTGGGAATATGTAGATAACATTGTTTTATTTTAGAGTGATTTTACAATTTGATACAATCATATGAAGTCACCAGAGATTTTGTTTTGAAAGTCGGAAACATTTCCATCATCTTTTAAAGTAATTGGAAACAAATGAAGTGTTTTCAGCTAATTGTTATAGTTTCTAACATTTTCTGCAGAATTTTGGGATATTTCTCTTGTTTGCCGTCATTGTGAACTTGCGTGGTTGGAAAACTTACCTATAAAGAAAATGAACTAGACCGGTGTATTGTTTTTGAAAACTTTTGCATAAATTTCCATTGACTTAAGAATGATTGAACATGCGATTTATTTGTTTTTCAAATAAATGCTCAGTAAGGCTTCATATTTCGGACTATTTTCTACTTGAGGAAAGTTGTCGTTGATTACCATTCTAATTATATTTTGCGTCCTTATGTTGCATGATATACCAGGTGCTGCTGAAGAAGCAGCTGCAGTTTTCGGGGAAGCATCTTCTCTCTGCATTCAGAAGCAACACTTGTACCAAGGAACCCAGTCCCAAACATTTGAAGCAGCTACTGATGATCAGAATGTAGTTTTTGCAAGGAATATTGTCTCGGACGACATCAGTCCTAGGCAATCAAGACATACCCACAGCAATAATCTTCGAGAAATTTCTGGAAATTATACTGGAGCAGCTGCTACCCAGAATATAGGTGGGGGTTCTACTAACATGTCATTCTACAGCACTCCCTCACCGATGGCTACACAGGTAATTCGATATGCTGACCTATGCTGCTCGGACTCTCCAAAAAAGTGCTGCCACACTCGTGTCGGATCCTCCAAATATGCACTAAATTTGGAGGATCCGGCATACACCCACCAACATTTTTGAAGAGTCCGAGCAACATAGATGCTGACTCTTTAATTGTATTTATGTTAATTGAAAGGTAGAACACAATTTTAAACGGTGCCAATTGTTTTCATTTGGGGGTTATTGTAATAGAGCTTAAAATTGGTTTCACCTAAATCAGAAGTGGCACTTTTTGATAAAACAATTTGGGGAGATGTTATCATACTCAAGTCCTTTTATACGTGAAGATAGCTTAGAGTGCCACAGAAATAGGATAACAGCTTATCCGTTTGTTAATCTTAGGGATAGCTTCTATTTACTCCACAAAAGCAGGTGACTGTCTTACTTTTTAAGATTATGCTGCAGCTGGCATGGGTTGCATTCTGTCTGCAATCATAAAGCTATTTTATGGTTATCCAGTTCTGTATTTGTTCCAGATAACTATTCCACACTGTTTATGAAAATGCGGTTGTCAGTGCTTTACCACCATTATTGTTAGTTTGGCTGTTCAGTGACAAATTTTCTTTTGCTTCTTTTCTACATGGGCAATCAGGAACTGGTTTCTTCTGGCGCTAACTTAAGAAAAGGGTCATTTGTTTTTGCCAGCTATGGCTCTGTGTTTGCAGTGGAGATGCTTAATTTTTGTATGTTTCTTTAAAGATAAAATAACTTTTTTTCCCTTAAACTAAAATGATTCCAGTCTACAACCAGACATTGACTGATTCTGTATGTAATTTTTGAAGAAAAAAGAAAAGTTAAAAGTATTACTTTTTGTGATTCATTAACTGAGATGATGATAGAAAATATAATATGCTTATCTTAGTTATTTGATTGACTACATAAAGAGGTAAACATTAGAAAATCAACTAATACAGTTGAAAGAGAATGATTCAACAGTATTTATTCATTTGCTTTAATAAAATGAGGAAGTAAAACTATTTTGTCCAAGGGCATTTATTCATTTGATTTAATAAAATGAGGAACTAAAACTATTTTAAGCTTCTGACCTTTTTCGATTTATTAAAATAGGAATCAACAATTCGGGATTTTGTCGTAAGCTTTCTCTAGGTCAATAAACACCATGTGAAAGTCCCTCTTCTTTTCCTTATACTGCTCCATTAGTACCCTAATAAGGTGAATGGCTTCCGTAGTCAATCGCCCCGGCATGAATCCGAACTGATTCTCGAAAATAGACACACTTCTTCTCACCCTTACTTCCACCACCCTCTCCCAAACTTTCATAGTGGCTTAGCAGCTGATATCCCTATAGTTGTTGTAATTTTGGATATCACCCTTATTCTTGTACATTAGAATTATCGTACTCCACCTCCATTCTCCAGGCATCTTTGTCGTCTTAAAAATGACATTAAACAACCTAGTAAGCTACTCCAAGCTTGCTCTGTCCGCGCTCTTCCAAAATTCCACAGGAATCGCGTCTGGCTCGGTCGCTCTATCCCTGCTCATCTTACATATAGCCCCCACAATCTCTTCAACATTGATACTCCTGCAATACCCAAAATCTCAATGATTCTCGGAGTGCTCCAAGTCCCCCAGCACAATGTTCCTATCCCCTCTTCGTTCAAAAGTCCATGAAAGTATGTCTGCCATCTTCGTATAATATGTGCGTCATCCTCCAATACATTGCCATCCTCGTCTTTGATGCACCTCACTTGGTCTTGGTCACGGTCCTTTCTCTCCCTTACCTTCGTTGGCGTACAACCTCTTGTCCCCCGCCTTTGGCCCCAAGTTCTTCATACAAACGTTCAAACGCTGCAGTCTTAGCCTTCGCAACGACTAACTTTTTCTCCTTCTTAGCCTTCTTATATCCTTCCCTATTTGTACTCCTTTCCTCCTTGTCTTTGCTGTCCATTAGCTTCAAATACACCGCTTTCTTGACTTCCACTTTTCCTTGAACTTGTCCATTCCACCACCAATCTCCTTTGTGTCTACTAGGGTAACCCTTCGAGACTCGTAGCACCTCTCTAGCAGCTTTCCGAATACAATTCGTTGTCGAGGTCCACATATTACTCGCGTCCCCATTACTCCTCCAGGCCCCCATTTCCTGCAACTTCTCTCCCAACTGTTAGGCTACATCCTTAGTCAAGGCTCCCCACTTGATATTTGGTTGACCATACACTGCCCTTGTCGTCATCCTCTTAATCTCCAAATGTATAACCAACAGCCTATGTTGGGTCGCGATGTTCTCGCTTGGAATAACCTTGCAATCCGAGCATAGACCTCTATCACACCTTCTGAAGATGAGGTAATCAATCTGGGTCTTGGCCACTGTACTTTGGAAGGTGAACAAATGCTCCTCTCTTTTATGAAAACACGAGTTAGTTATAATCAAATCAAAAGCTTTACCAAAGTCCAACATCGAAGTTCCTCCTTCGTTTAACTTCAAAACCGAAGCCGCCATGCACTTCGTCATATCCCCTAGAAGCCCTAATATGCCCATTGAAATCTCCACCTATGAATAGCTTGTCGTTAAGAGGAACATCTCGCACAACCTCGTCCAAATCCTTCTTGAAGTGCCTTTTGATCTCCTCGTCCAAGCCCCCTTGAGGTGCGTAAGCACTAATAACGTGAACAGTACGTCCTCCAACAACTAACTTAATAGCCATCAGCCTGTCGTTCGCCCGCCTAACATCTACCTCTAGCTTCCTGAGTTCCCTATCAACTAATATACCTACCCCGTTCTTGTCCCTCACGCCTTCTGAGTACCAAAGTTTAAACCCCTCTACATCCCGAATCTTAGTACCCACCCATCTAGTCTCCTGGACACAAGCTATATTGATCTTCCTCCTCTGGAGAATCTTCACTAACTCATTAGATTTCCCCGTCAATGACCCTACGTTCCAGGACCCTACTCTCAACCTAGAGGCACCATTACCACCCTTGTCCGCCATCCCCTGCCCCACCCGAGGACATAACCTTACTCTACCATTGTTCACCACTGCCACTATAGGAATATTAAGCAAGCACTACCACAGTACAAGCAAAGAGTCAGAAAGAAAAGAATAATGACTAGAGCTTAGTCAAGATAAAAGAATACACAGACAATTAATGTTCTTTACTAGAGCAACTAGTTCGACTAACGCTAAAGAAAGCGGCAGGGAACAATTGGACATTCTTATATACTCTTTGGAAACACCGGCATTTCTGTTCAGTATGATTTTTAGAAAGATTGTTAAATACAGCTTCTTTGCAGTTGTCAGGAGTGGTTCCACCTCCAGTTTGTAGAAATTTTCAGCAAAACGGGAATAATGCATCTGTGGCTGGTGCTGATAGTTCTCCACGATCAACTGTCAATTCAACCATTCAGGCCCCTCGGAGAAAGTTTGTTGACGAGGGGAAGTTAAGAAAGGTCTGCAAATACATAGGTTTCAGTCATCTAGACTATTTTAATATTACTTTTTTTCTCTGTATAGTTGCTACAAGATATAGTTAGCTTTTTGATTATTCCGTTGAAGTAATGTCATACTTCCTCATATGCCATAGCATGATTTCCAGTATGTCTGTCAATCAAGAGGCCTATATATGACTCTTCACAAAACAATTATATTCTACTATATAAGAAGAGCCGTAGGAACAGGTGAAGCAAGGAGGTCTTTGTTGACATCCCTGCTTTCACAAGGGACATTTTGGTCATTTCCATGGTTGGATAAAGGATTTCTTGGTAATTTCGTGGCTATTCTCCTGGGCGGTCGCCGCTTTCAATTTTGCTTTATCCTTTAGCTGCTGTTCTCTTTTTCACCTGGATTAGTTTAGCTTTTTCTCTGTGAATTTCGGACGTGTCCACTGGTTTGAAAGATCTTCTTTTGGTATTTTGCTTGGTTTTCCTGTCGGGTTTATCCGAAGAACACAACGTTTGCTAATCAGGGGTTATAGCGATTGCTGCTTTCAGAATTTCAAGGTAATTATTATATGTCGATGGTGTTTGTTGTTACCAAATCGATAAAAAGATACAGTGAATTCTCATGTAAGAATAAAAGTTTTACAAAGTAAAAGCTTTTATATTTTTGGTAATAACCATATAAGTATTACTATTTTTCTCTTCTGTCGTAATTTGGAAGCAAACTTTCAGTCTGTGAAGCTTTTGGTGCAAGCTGCTGTCTTTCCTTTTCCAATTTTCCACCTGTAGAAGTCAGTTGTTAGATGCTAGGGGTTTTTGGTATGGCTTAAGGCTCCTTCCTCTTATTTTGTTTTATTTACTTATTTTTGTTTAAAAAGAGGGAAAAAATTAATTATAATTTAAGTACAATGTTGATTATATTCATCTTTGTAGCGTTCATCTCCTTTATTTCAGTTTTAAGCACTAACACATTTTACAGTTCTGGTGTTTTGTTTGGTGGATCCATCTGAGCTGGAGGATTGTGCACCTTGAATACGCAACTTATCTCCTTTGATTTCCATTCCCCATTTTTTGGATCTGAGTTCGCTATCTCTTATATTTCCAGATATCTGGGAGGTTATTTTCTGATTCTGTCCCTCGACGAAATTCAAGGCTTTCTGGGGAATCTACTGGAAACACAAATTCAAATGTATCAGCTGCTTCTGGAAATGGCACCAATAACACTTCCAAATATTATGGTAGTTCGAAGCTTAGCTCAATGACTTTACGTTCCATGACAAGTCGAAAGGCACAATCTTGGGCTACCGAAGCCTATGGCGAAGGTGATTGATATTTTTGCCTGCTCTTTTGGCAATTCTGTTCATTGTATTTTCAGTCTAGGGATTGTACACCTTGTTGGTGGACACTTATCATAAATATTTCAGATGAATCTTAAGATTTGATATGTATAATTGCTTGAAGTTGAAGTATTATTACAAAACTTTTGACTGTAACCAGTGAACACATTGCATGGAGTAAAACAGATTGTTGGGGAATGTTTTCCTTTCTTTCTTATTTATTCTCCAATTGCAGAAGTTATTATTGGACTTGAACAGCAGTTGGCTGGTCATCTGCTGACATCCAAGCCTGAATGGAGCTAAATTGTAGCTTAGTCAAGTAGACTTTGGTTTTTGCTGGAAACTTTTTATCATCTTATAAAGACATATCATCTCTTCAACAACAACAACAATCCTAGTGTATTAGCGGTCACGACGGCTAAGAATGAAGCGTTTGGGCGCCTGTATGAGGAGCTGGGGAGTAAAGGTGGTGACAAGAGAATGTACAGGTTAGCTAAGGTTAGAGAAAGGAAGGCTCGAAACCTGGATCAAGTGAGGTGCATTAAAGACGAGGATGGTAAAGTATTGGTGGATGAGGCGTCTATTAGGCTTAGGTGGCAAACATATTTCCATAAACTCTTGAACGAGTATAGTGACAGGAACATCGTACTTGGTGAGTTGGAGAACTCAGAGAGCCAACGAGATTATGGTTTTTGTAGGCGCTTTAAGGTGGAGGAGGTTGAGCGGGTGATGCAGAAGATGAGTAGGGATAAAGCGACTGGGCCGGACAAGATTCCGGTAGAATTTTGGAAGGACGCGGGCCGGGCAGGCTTGGAGTGGCTTACTGGATTGTTTAATGTCATTTTTAGGACGCAGAAGATGCCCGATGAATGGAGGTGGATCTTGATGGTCCCGGTGTACAAGAATAAAGGGGATGTTCAGAATTGCAACAACTATAGGGGTATCACGCTTTTGAGTCACACTATGAAAGTTTGGGAGCGGGTGGTGGAGAGGAGGGCGAGGAGAAGTGTGTATTTCTGAGAATCAGTTCGGATTCATCCCGGGACGGTCGACCACAGAAGCCATTCATCTTGTGAGGAGACTAGTGGAGTAGTATAGAGAGAGGAAGAAAGACTTGCATATGGTGTTCATTGACCTAGAGAAAGCCTACGACAAAGTCCTGAGGGAGGTCTTATGGAGATGTTTGGAGGTTAGTGGCATCCCAGTAGCATACACTAGGGTGATTAGAGATATGTACGATGGTGCTAAAACTCGGGTGAGGACTGTGGGAGGAGACTCGGAATACTTCCTAGTGTTGATGGGGTTACATCAGGGATCGACTCTTAGTCCATTTTTATTTGCTCTGGCGATGGATGTGTTGACGCGACAAATCCAAGGGGAGGTGCCATGGTGTATGTTATTTGCAGATGATATAGTGCTGATTGACGAGACGCGCTGTGGGGTTAACGCTAGGTTGGAGGTTTAGAGACATACCCTGGAGTCTAAAGGTTTCAAGTTGAGTAGGACGAAAACATAATACTTGGAGTACAAGTTCAGTGAGGGGACGCATGAGGCAGAAGTGGCCGTGAAGCTTGATACACAAGTCAATCCTAAGAGAGATAGTTTCAAGTACCTTGGGTCTGTTATCCAAGGTAACAGAGAGATTGATGAGGATGTTACACATCGTATTGGAGTGGGGTGGATGAAATGGAGGCTCGCATCTGGTATTTTGTGTGATAAGAATGTGTCATCAAGACTTAAGGGCAAGTTCTACAGAACGGTAGTTAGACCGACTATGTTGTATGGTGCTGAGTGTTGGCCAGTAAAGAAATTCCATGTCCAGAAGATGAGAGTAGCCGAAATGAGAATGTTGAGGTGGGTGTGTGGGCATACCAGGAAAGATAAGATTAGGAATGAAGTTATTAGGGATAAGGTGGGAGTGGCCCCTGTGGAAGACAAATTGCGGGAATCGAGGCTGAGATGGTTCGGGCACGTGATGAGAAGAGACATCGATGCCCCGGTTAGGAGGTGTGAGAGGTTGACCATGGCGGGTCTGAGGAAGGGTAGAGGTAGGCCAAAGAAGTATTGGGGAGATGTGATTAGGCAGAACATGTCATTGCTTCAGCTTACCAAGGACATGACCCTCGATAGGAAGGTATGGAGGTCGAAAATTAGGATTGTAGGTTGATAGGTAGTCGAGAGTTTCTCCTAATCGTACCAGTAGTATTAGTATTATTCTTACATTTTTGTGTTCCTTGACCTTTGTTATTCCATATTGTGTCATTCTTACCAGTATTGTTAGTAGTATTCTTGTATTTCTTGTTTTTAGAATCTTTGGTACACAGTGTCTTTGTTTTTTTCCTTGTGTTGTTAATGTTGGTCGCTTCTTGTTTAGTGTTTCTTTAGCCGAGGGTCTATCGGAAACATACTCTCTACCTTCACAAAGGTAGGGGTAAGGTCTGCGTACACACTACCCTCCTCAGACCCCACTTGTGAGATTATATTGGTTTTTTTTTTTTTTGTTGTTGTTGGGACTGGGAGGGTAGTGTGTACGCAGACCTTACCCCTACCTTGAGAAGGTAGAGAGCTATTTCCGATAGACCCTTGGCTCAAGGAAAGATGAAAAAAGAAGCAGTAGCAAGTAGCAACAAGCAGTAACGTCAGCAAGATAGCAAGAAAACCGAAGCGAAAGAAACAACAGGTAGTAATAGGAATCTAAAAATAAGAAAATACAAAACTAACACTAATACTACTGGTATGGACAAGTAAAACGCACGGCTACCCACTAACTTTTTATCCTAATTCTCGACCTCTACGCCCTCCTATCACTAGACTTTGGTTTTTGCTTGAAACTTTTTATCATCTTATAAAGACATATAATCTCTTAACATATTTTTTCGGCCAAATAGGTGTACGGCCCCTTAAACTTGGCTCCAGTTTCCATTTTGACACGTTAACTAAGCCCATTACCTATTGAACACTTCAACCTAAATCAATGTATGCCTATTAAACACAAAGCTGGCATGGCAAGAGAGCTGTATTTCACCCCCTCTTACGCGCGTGAATTTAATGGGTTTGAGATAATGTTTTTCCTTTTTTTTTTGTTTAAATCAAAATTGACTTTTTTAAAAGTAGAAGAAGAACGACAATAAATTTTATTACCGGAATTAATGGAGATCGCCGGAATTAATAAATTTTATTGCCGGAATAAATTTTATCAAGGTTTTAACATTTACACACCAATCACGAAATCAGTAATAGACAGAACACGAACGAATCTCCGATACTACAACGATGGAAGACCAGAACAGATGGATTGCACATTTCAGATGAAGCTGCCAAGGACATTCAATCCTATATCATCGAAAGGTATGGACAGAATTTTGCATCAAAGAATGCGTGTAAATACTTCAAGAAGGTAAAGAATGCTCAAGAGGCCCATGAAGCATAGATCTACTTGGCCTTTTAGTACACACCTTATGTGGATTCAACTTCCGATGCAACATCCAACGATGAATCCAATTAAACTTCTTCATCAAGTATACATAATTTCAGCAACTAATCTCCCTAATACTGCCTAAGAATTACTGATTTCAGCTGCGGGCAGAAAGGTTTGAACACAGTTGAGTCCAGTATAATATTGCCGTCCCTCTGGTCAAAATAACCTATTTCAGGTAGGCAGTGAATGTCAGATGACACCTCATTTTTAACAGATCTAAGCTTCACTGAAGTAGTAAATAATCAAAAGCTCAAGAGGCCCATGAAGCTGATATCCGAAACCAACCCCCAACGCTTGCTGGGGTGCTGGACGATGATGCACTTAGGCTGGTGGGATTCCATGGAATGAAAAAAGAAAGGGGGTGGTTGGGAAAAAGATGACGGTGGGAGGGGGTGTTTAGAATAAATCTTTTTTGTTTTCAAAACTTCTTTTTGACTATTTGGGCCCAAATGCCACGTGTCTCCCTCTTATTTGTCATTTTTGCTAAGTCATTCATGTGTGAATTACACGCACCTTATTTTTTTTATTGGTTATGAGTAAAGTGTTCAATAGATCACTTTATATAATATTAAAGTGTTCAATAGGAAAAACGCTAAGTTAAAGTATCAAAATGGAAACTGGAGCCAAGTTTAAGGGGCCGTACACCTATTTGGCGTATTTTTTAAAACTTAAGGGATGCAGCAAACCCCACCTTGTCTCCATCTGTGCTCCGAATGGATTGCTTTTGAATAAACTTGTGCATGCTCGTATAATCTACTGGTTCATTCACAAACTTTAGGAGATTGGGTTCCTTCCTCTATTTCTTTTGACCATTTTTTCTCCTCTTTTGTATTTTGTTGAAACGAAACTCTAGTTCAGTAATTCCCCGTTCTAGTTATTTGCAATTTGGCTGTTGGAGTAGATGATTGATGCATTAATCATTTTGAAAGAATTCAAGAGTACATATGAATTGTTATTTCATCTGACATAACTGCTATCAACCCAAAGAAAAACAAGAAAACTAGAAATCCATAGCTAAATTTCTGTGGAACTTCTTTCTAGTGTTTGTGCACTGTGCTACCTAAGCACAAGGACATCTACCTTTGGGATGTGTTTTATTCTCAACTGTGTTACGTCTGCATCTCAGGGGCTCGGTATGACATTTCTGATGATTCTCGGCTAAATATGACTTCATCATACCCATCTGGAGATGCTAGACCTCTTGAACAAGAAGGGCCCACAACTTCTGCCTCTGGGGTTAATGTGAGTAGCACATCTATCCTCTCAGGTGCTGCAGAAATATTGGCCCTTTTCAGGATCCTTGGGGAAGGTTACAGACTTTCGTGTTTATATAGATGCCAGGTATTGCATTTTGATTTTGAAAGGATGAATCCATTGTTCATTTCGTGATACTGCATTGATTTGATTGAAATCTGATGCTTTTTGGTGGAACAGGATGCACTAGATGTTTATAACAAACTACCACACAAGCATTATCAAACTGGATGGGTGCTTTCCCAGGTAAAGGTTCTGTTTGTTTTCATTACTTTTTCCCAATATTCTTGGAGGTAATGGCTGTATTTTTATATTTCCGATCGTTTAAAGTCCTGTTGATTTAAGTTTTCCCTTTGTGTTAGTTCAAGGAATAGGAGATATCCACTTGTCTTGTCCTTTTCTGTTTATTTGTTTGTTGTCTAATTGACATTGCTTACAAATTCCTTTCCTACCTAGCTGGACATGCTCCTTTCTTTATTGGCTTGATTTTGTGAATCTTTCTTGGTCCTTCATGATGTAAGTCCAACATTTAGATTTGTTACATAGATATATAGAAGAAATATTGTTTAGACTAGCTTTGTTTGAGTACACAGCAAGAATATCTGGTGGCCTGGACTAGATATGCTTGTCTTCTGCGGATTTCTTCGATTAGCAGGGAGCACTATTTTCCAACAGTGGTTGTTATCTAGGATATTGATACTGCCGTGTGAGTTTCTGAAGGAAATCCTTTGGATGGGACATGAAACTGTCATTTACAGAGTCTAGATTATTGGGAAAGAGGCTAAATGGTGCACTTGGTTGAATGTAGAGTTATCTACCTAGAGGAGCAGGGATCAATTCCCACTTAGTACTTTCCTTGAGCCGAGGGTCTATCGGAAATAGCCTCTCTACCCTCACAAGGTAGGGTAAGGTATGCGTACACATTACCCTCCCCAGATCCCACTTGTGGGATTACACTGGGTTTGTTGTTGTTGTTGTTGTAGATTATTGGGTAAGAATTAAAAGGACATCCTATGTTTCTGGGAGGATTTGACAGGTCCATTAAATGTGAACACTCAACACAGTCACCCTAAGTGCATTTCTTCTTGTGATTTTGTCAAATTGCTTGTCAACGACCATGGTTGTAGGCACTGCTTTGCATGGTCTGGAGAACGTATACCTTGCTGTTTTATCTTCAGGACCATTTTATTCTGTTTTTAGGATCTTTAGCCTTTTCTACAGTGGTATAGGAGTTCTTCCTTTTTTTACTTATCTCTCAGCTTAACTTGCTCTCAAGTTGTCTTGGTATCTGTTACTTATAAAATAAAAAAAGTTCTCTTGGTATCGTTCTATTTATGGAATCTCATGTGCAAATTTGAATGCCAGATTGGAAGAGCATACTTTGAAATGGTTGATTATCTAGAAGCAGATAATGCATTTGGCCTTGCTCGTCTGGCCTCGCCTTATAGTTTAGAAGGAATGGACATGTACTCGACAGTGTTGTATGTGAGTCTTCTTTGCTCTTTCAGTGTTTCAATTAGAACTTCTATGCTTTGTTGTGTTATGCAGATTTTACTTCATGTCCTCTCTTCCTTTTTCTTTCCTGACAAACTATTTGATTTTTATTTTAGCATCTCAAGGAGGACATGAAGTTGAGTTATCTGGCTCAGGAGCTGGTATCGACTGATAGATTAGCTTCTCAATCTTGGTAATTCCTGTAAAATCCGAAGATATTACTCTGTTATGCAGATTTTACTAGAGCTGTTTATTCCTTCTGTACAGAGATATGTGGTTATATGGGGTTCTTTATAGCAGTATTAGTTTATTTTACTCATGGATTGTACCATTGATCACCAGGCCATCGCCATGTTTGCTTTTGATCATTGATCAAGTTGTTGACGATGTAACTTACTTATATTTTGGTTTTCTTTCCTGCTGTGTTACGTTTTTACTGCTTCACCAGTTGGAATTATATCCTTCTGTGTGAAAATATTGTCTTCTCTGTTTTCACTCAAGGGTGTGGATAAATAATCAAGAAGTTTACCGAAATGGTTGACTTAGTCAAAATTGATATTCTTTTTGAAGCTGCTTATACTAGAAGAGAAAATGCCTCACTAAAGTGGATTGTTAGGAGGGGCCTTTTTCATTCTTGCCTGGAATATAACCTGTAAAGTGCACGTTGAAACATAATGTTGATATGTAATCAAGAGACTGCATCTGCTACAGGTTATCATGCATCCATACATTTGAAGTTGGTTATAAGTTTGCTGTTGTGGAGTTCTTGGGCCAAGTAAAGCTTTGATCTGTCACGGTGCCAAATGATGTTTCTAAAATGACTGTAGCAAGTATAGTTGGAGCTAAACAGAAAAACTAATATCATCTATTCTCTTAATGATATGAAGCATAGTTGGTAATGTTCTTTATCCATGGTGTGGCAGGTGTGCTATGGGTAATTGCTATAGCTTACAGAAAGATCATGAAACTGCTCTTAAAAATTTTCAGCGAGCTGTACAACTAAATCCCAGATTTGCATATGGGCACACGCTTTGTGGTCACGAGTATGGCCATTCCTCCACTTTCTTCATCATTCCCTTCTTATTGGCTAAATGTGGATTGGAAACTTCTTTCTTTTCGATTTATGAGGTGCATCATTAATTTTTTTTGTTGTAAGCTCCTGCTGTCTATATTTTCAGATATGTTGCTTTAGAAGATTTTGAAAATGGTATTAAGAGCTATCAGAGTGCGCTTCGTGTGGATGCCCGGCATTACAATGCCTGGTATGGGCTTGGGATGATATATCTCCGACAGGAGAAGTTTGAATTTTCAGAACATCACTTTCGAATGGCTTTGCGTATAAATCCACATTCTTCTGTTATCATGTCATATCTTGGCACTGCATTACACGCTCTGAAGGTGTGGTAGTTTCCTGTTCTGATTTTTCATGCTGAAACAGGATATCGACCTTAAAACTCTAATCTGCATCTTATGGATGGACAGAAAAATGAGGAGGCATTGGAAGTGATGGAGTTGGCTATCATAGCGGACAAGAAGAATCCTCTTCCCATGTATCAGAAGGCTAACATCCTTGTGAGCATGGAAAGTTTTAATGCAGCTTTAGGAGTCCTAGAGGAACTTAAAGAGCATGCTCCTCGTGAGAGCAGTGTCTATGCTTTGATGGGCAGGATTTACAAGAGGCGTAATATGTACGACAAAGCCATGCTTCATTTTGGAGTAGCATTGGATTTAAAACCATCTGCAACTGATGTTGCAACCATTAAGGTGATTGGCTACAGTATATATGTACATACCTACACATGTATACATATGTATGTTATCAAATGTGGTGGTAAAGTTTTTTACCACTGAATGTGAAGTCGGTTTTAACATGTCAGAGCATGATGGTTTCTGGTTGTCCCTCTTCCTTTTACTCTATTGTATTTCTACTTCTGACTTGGTACCAGAAAGAATAAAGATTCAGACATCTACTGAAATCACCTTCTACGTTACTCTGGTGCTGGAAAAATTTGTATTATGTTGCCATCTTTTTCCCTGGTCCTGTTCACCTTTACCCCTTCTATTGATTCCCTCCCTCTCCCCCCCCCCCCACCCAAACACAAACAAACTCCCAGCGCTTCCTGAATTGTGGTATTTCCACTTCTCACTGGATGCCTCTTGACAGTGTCGGTTCCTCTCTGAATAGTTCTGATGATTTTGTCCCGCAGTCTTTCATATTTTTTTAGGATACATGTTTTATTCTCAAACTGTTTTGACAAGTTGAAGCTGATATCAGTTCTGTTCATTGTTCCCCCTCATTTTCTATCAGGCTGCCATTGAAAAGTTGCATGTACCAGATGAGATGGAAGATGAGCTATAATCTATCTGAATGAACTGGAAAAAGAGAAGATGAGGCTGTAAATTATCCAGCTCGAAATAGATCAAAACTGGTCCTCCTACTTATGTTGATGCCTCTGTTGGTGTTTTTACCCTTAGGAAGTCTGAATAAGGCTGTCAGTATAGTTGCTTAGTATAGTGAGGTCTCAACCATGTGTATGTTTATCTCTAATTGTTCTGAAGGTCGTTAAAATGACTGTTGAGGTACTATAAACCTAGTCAAGGATCCCTAAAATGTTGAATCCTCAGTATAACTAATGAGATTAATGTGCATGTCTTCCCTATCACTTGGATCACTTAACTTAGCATTTCTGAACTGGAATTGGTTTGCTGATAAATCCCATTACTACTCTTGTTTTTACATCTGTGTGATAGTCTCCTTAAGTGTTCTGATGCATGAATGATCATTGATATCACTTCCAGTAGCTTGCCTCCTTGTATTTGGATTGTGATCCTAAAGTAATGGTGTAATTCTGATTTATTCACATCTCTCTACTCTGATGATGATGTCCTATTTAGAAATTCTGTGTCTGAACCTTTATGTCCACTGCTGCTCTCCTGTAAATTGCTGAAGTGAACACCTTATTTGTGTATAAACCTAAGAGGAAGAGTAAGTGTGAATGGTTAAGGGTATTTGGAGTGGAACTTGGTTTGTGGTTAAGGTGCCCTTCCCTGACACAAGCACTGCTCGGGGTCCATGAGACCCTTGTGAACTCTAAAGTGCCAGGGATCCAAAGGGTATTTTGCCCATGAATAAGGTTTTGCTCTAAGCCTCTAATTATTGACTCATATTTAATACAAATGAAATTAGTTACACTGTGTCTTTAAATCATGTTATGATTTTATTTTTGTTGGGCCTCATATTGATTTCACTAATTGTCTTTTATTTCTTTTGTGTGCATGTTTGAATTAGGCCTGCCAAGTTCATTGGAACTCAGGCCCAAACTCCAGTCTAGGACGTCTTTGTTGAATGAAGTCTGCCGCTGCTTGTAGATCTGCTAGGCCTGGTCCACTGGCCCAACATCAAGAGTCCAACCTTTTCCCTTTCTCTCATTTTAAATAATAGCTAATGTTATGTCTTTATTATGTGAATATGTCTTGTTTGAAACTAACATTGTTATTACATTTTATTTGGATACTTTTGATAGTGTTAGGAACACATAGGCAAATCAAGGCCCATAGGTAAATAAAAGAGAATCCAAGTTTAAAACCATATCCACTATAACACTTTGATGCTTTGATCACTTACTTTCTTAATAAAATAAAAGACTTCGTTTTATTATTGCTAACCAGTTTTTCTTTTAAAACTCTTGAGTTTGAACATATTTGAAAAACGAAACGACCTCTCTTTGGAAAAATGAGAATCGAAAGGATGTTTACTAGGCTGATTTTCAAGAAACAAAACCAACACGGATGGTAATTGTGAACTAATAAACTTCTATGAGATTCAAAAGCATAACTTCGATTGAAACTAATTTGACAAAAGGTATACCCATGACATATTTTCTAGTGATCTTTTATCTCACAAAGTTACATGAACAACCACCCTTTTAAGAGATAAAATATTTAAAACTTCTTTTAAAAACATAGAAGTACTTCATAAGTTTTTCTCAACTTTCATGTGAACATTTCAAAAGATCTTTCATAAGTTATTACCTTATAAAACCTATATAATTCTTTTTTTCAAAATACATATACAACTTTCTTTCAAAATAGTAGACTTTAAACAAGACTTAGAATATGCCATAGACTTTAAGCATTTAATTAAGTAGAATATAGACCTTTACTTCCCTCAACCTAGCCTAAGTTTAAAGGAGCTACCTCAGGTAGATTTTAAGGAATGCCTAATACTTTCTCCTTAGAATAACTAGAACCCTTACCCAAATCTCACCGGTTAATAGACCATTAGGATAATAATCTATTGAACACATAAGTAACTTAATATACCTCAAATATTAGGTGGCAACTCTCTTTTATCAACATCAGAAGAACCACTAGTTGAATATTATTTTGACATGTGCAAAATAGTGTGCAACACGCATCACCTCAAAAATCAGTATCAAATCAGCTCTATGGCCCGAGATCAGTCATCAACCTGCTCAAATCTCCATGTGCCAACATCACAAAGAAACATAATTCGGTATACCACACGAAATAAACCGATGTACTACAATTCAGCTTAAACTCGTGTCATGCATTAGGTATACTAACAACATGTGAGACAACATATAAAAAATGCACAGAGATAGAGATATAAGATGCGGATATAATATCATGAGTGAATAGTATGACTATGACTAAGGCAAATAGCTCAAAATAGCAAAGATAGCTCTATCATGTCTCAAACACATAAGCAAATAGCCTAGACATGATACGTAGCATGAATAATAACCCACGTAGTCATGCAAATGGAGAAACATGATATCAAAGAAGCATGATAGCAAAACAAGACATATAATAACCTAAGATCTACCGGATCATGAATAAATATGATACACGCATATACGCTAGTCACTTCGCATATACGTCACCCCCAACATATAACAAATATCATAGACAACGGGGAAATTAACCTCAAACTAAGCTTAGGCAAGATACTTACCTCATCCGGGCTAGTCTTCAACTTCCAATCGCATCAAAACCTCGATCTAGCCCATCAATTGCACAAATCCAAGCCAAACATCATCCAAAGAAGTCAATAATGACATAGGAAGTGATCCCAATCCATAAAGCTTCGATCTTTGAAGAAATTGTCAAAAGTCAACCCCCGCACGCATGCCCAAAATATGGAACCAATACTAAAAGCCGCTGACCCATAACCTGCCGATTCCAAATATATAATTAGTTCCCAAAATCGAGTCAAATCGGTACTCAAATCCCCAAAATACGCTATCTTAAAGTGTAGGCAAAACCCCCAAATTTTTTTTCAAATTTTCATATTCTTAGTGTATAAATCCATGGGGAAACAATATATATAAAAGAAAATCCAAGTAGAAATTACTTACCCACTCTTTAAGACGAGAAAAATATTGTAAAAATCGCCCATATCCGAGCTCTAGAATTCCAAATATTTTGAAAATACCAAATGGACGAAGTTTGAAATTTTTGTAGCCGTGATTTTCGCTTCTGCAGCCCAAAATCTGCTTCTTTGGGGTCCTAAGGGCCTAGGAGTCGCTTCTGCGGTTCAAAATCCGCTTTTGTGGTACCGCTTCAGCGGTACACCAACACTAACAATCTTCCCCAATACTAAAATCAGCATGACTCTCTCTACGACATCAGAAGTCAATAAAAGTCAACCCCCGCACGCATGCCCAAAACATGGAACCAATACTAAAAGCCGTTGACCCATAACCTGCCGATTCCAAATATATAATTAGTTTCCAAAATCGAGTCCAAATTGGTGCTCAAATCTTCAAAATATGCTCTCTTAAAGTGTAGGCAAAACCCCCAAAATTTTCTTCAAAATTTCATATTCTTAGTGTATAAATCCATGGGGAAACAATATATATAAAAGAAAATCCAAGTAGAAATTACTTACCCATTCTTCAAGACGAGAAAAATGTCGCAAAAATCGCCCATATACGAGCTCTAAAACTCCAAATATTTTGAAAATACCAAATAGACGAAGTTTGGAATTTTTGTAGCAGTGATTTTCGCTTCTGCAACCCAAAATCCGCTTCTGCGGGGTCCTAAGGGCCTAGGAGTCATTTCTGCGGCCCAGAATCCGCTTTTGTGTTACCGCTTGAGCGGTGCACCAGCACTAGCAATCTTCCACAACACTAAAATCGGCATGACTCTCTCATACGACACAAAAAGTCGATGATTCTTATTGATATGGTTCCGAAATCACGATACAAATCTAATAGTTCAATCAAAACATAATTTAGAGCTCATTTGTTTAATGTGGTACCATTTATGTTTGAAGAAATGACATCGAAACATCCAATACGAGTGCAACACAACCCAAACCCATCCGAAACTTATCAGAATCTAACCAAAACTTGCGGATAAGTCCAAAATTATCATACAAACCTGTTGAAACTTTCAAATCATGAATCCGTTCTCGTTAAGTCCACTATTTGACCGCGGTCAACTCAAATTCTTAAACTTAGCTAGTATGCAACTCAAGTGTCCGAATCAATCTTAAATATTCCAGATCACAACCAAAGTTTACACACAAGTTCCAATCAACTAAATGAACCTATACAAGATCTAAAAACCCCAAATAGGAGTCCGATAACACCAAAGTCAACAGCTGGTTAAACCTATGAACTCTTTAATTCTTCAAATTTCCAACTTTTATAAATAAGGCCAATACCTTCTAGGAATATCCAAATTCAAATCCGAACATACGCCCAAGTCCAAAATCACAATACGAACCTATTGAAACCATCAAATCCTGATTCCAATATTGTTTACTCAAAAGTCAAACCTTGGTAAACTCTTCCAACGTAAAGCTTCCGAATTGAGAATTATTCTTCCAAATCAACTCCGAACCTCTAGAAAATCAAAACCAACTATACACACAAGTCATAATGTATAATGTGAATCTATTCAAGGTATCAAACCCCCAAACAAAGTGCTGAAACTCTAAACACCGATCGATTCGTTACATTCTCCCCCACTTAAATATATGTTCGTCCTTGAACGTGCCAAGAATCATGCCCAAGTTGCCAAAATCACTGTATAACTCATCATAAAGATGCCTATGGGTGATCTTACATCACCTCATACCAGATAAGGCCATTACACAATCAGGACTGAAATTTCTTCCTTCAACCTTAGATTTCAATCCTTAGAACCAAATTCTATCTTCCGGAGCTCCCTCTAAGATCCAATTCTTATATATATATAGACACACGCATACACACTGTATCAATCTCAACAAGCTGTAACAAATCATAAATGTATTTTCAAGGCATAACCACATGATGTACCGCATAACTCATATACCCACAGTAATATCTTTCGGCCATAATAACTGCTAATAACCAAACCCGGTACTGGTAATATACCTCATGACACATGAACCTTATTCCAACCTTTGAAATATTGCAAATGATGAAAGAACCATGTAAGAATTCATAACCACCCGTCAAATCAATAAGTCATGGAGTTCTCTCGCTCGACAAGAACCACTACTAAATTCTGAGCTGATTAGTGACATTCTTCCTCCAAACATACATTATACAAATCCGATTGCACTGATTCCACGTCCAATAACCTCGTCTTACCCAGTATAAACTGCTCGACCAATAGGACATATCAAAAACCATGAAGAACCTCAGATAACGCGATCCGTGCACCAACATGCAACTACTCGAATAAGATCAATAATGGGAAAGAGAACCAAAAAGGGAACTATCCCACAAGTTTAATAGATATAACGATAAGAGCATAATGCTATGAGCCCATCCCGCATGGGAGAAATAGAACACACAAAACGAGCACAAGGAATCATATGCAACATAACCCTGTCGTGGCGTGCAACCGGATCCACACATAATACCGTTGCAATGTGAAACTCGGTCCATATATGCCAACCCACATGGGAATAAGCCACCGAGCCATAATACTCATACTCACTAAATGCATGTGCAACAACAGCAAATACGTAAAGTGCATAAACATAACCATAAGAAGATGGATAGCATAATGCGCAATAAAAAAGGCCAAGCACGGCTAAGGTGCAATAAGTAGATCAACATCTCAAGAGCCATCTCACTCAAACATTGCCACAAGGCCTAGACAGAACCACAACATATGAGTGAATAATCAAGTCATCTCATAACCCATCATAGCATAAGGAACTACTACATAAAACAGATCAAGGCATGAATAACATCCATTCTGCCCGATGACACATCCATAGAAAATGCTGCACTGAATGCACGAATCTAATCCAGTGTAGAATACACATTCTCATTAGGCCTACTAATGAGACTCCCAACCGATTCGAAAAATTCCAAAATAGGTCAATATCCTACCAAAAATCCACATTGACCCCATCCACGACACATACAATCAACTATCAAAACTGAACATACTTCCATAGTCCGCAACTAGAGGGGTAATCCACCTCTCTAAGATAAGATCCCCAAACTGCGGGAGTACCAAAATCTCCACCCCTGACCTATAACTCTTCCACTCAAGTGACTGACACATCACGTAGACACAATCATCCCATGGGAGATACTCCCATAACCTCCTGCACCAAGAAGCAAAACCTGAACATCACCGACTACCAACCATGCAATCTTTGTAGTACTAGTCAAGCATCCACAATCAATACACAATGCACCTTCCACAAAACACATCCTTCCCAAGCGATACCGAATACAATGCTAGCATTCTCTTAGCATCAGATATTTTTCATGCTGTCTAGAACTCATAATACTCATTTCAAAACTGAACCACAACCTTGCTCATGCAAATCCCAATTACACACAGCTCACCTCATCAATCATACTAATATGAAAAAATACGAGAATTCCATCATAAACTCTGAATCACGGATAGGACTCCATCAACAAAAAACCTTACATTAAGCTCGATTCAGGAGAAATTCACCACGAAACTGAATTCCCATGCTTGTAGAAGACACCAACTGCAAGTGGTGGTCCAAAACCATTGCAAACTCTTTGAAACCACATGTACATAACCACGCTAGTTGAATTGCATCCCTCTAAATCATCCAAACCACACAGACTACCAAACCCGATTGTATTACCACAAAACACCTGGAAAGCCCTATAATATGAAAGGAACCGATCATCTCTATTACCATGCTGACCCAAGCCACTGCTAAATGTGCCCAACTTATTCCGATTACTCATGACCCGCCTTCACGGCAACACTACTCCTTCCCAGTACACTATGGACCTCAATCGAAACTCATCCCAAGTGATCATAATATGAAATCTCGCTGTCCTAAGACTCGTGAGCCACTTATTCCCTTTTATACATCTGGTAATACCTCCAACCTAAGTACTTGTTCTGAAGAAGCCTTCTATGAATATGAAGTTGTTCCTTCCATCTTTCAAATATTGCATGCAGAACCGATAATGATTCAGAAATGCCCGAAGTCTTTTCCACAATCTAACAAAAATCTCGAATCTCAATACACAAATCCAAAAATCCTTAGATACCACATATTGAATCTTGAATCCATTAGAGCCTTCTCAAGAGTCACACACTCTGTCCTAGTTCTGAATACGTAACCAATCATGCCGAACGATTAGTGCTCCGTTAACACATGTATACACCAAAACAAAATAACTGAGCGAATCTTTCCCTTGCACACTACCTCCATAGAAAAATATCAAACCTGAGTCCTTCCACAATCTCTATATATTACTAAGGTGAAATACAACACGCACTGTAAGGCCCCGTAAAAGTTTACCTAAAACCCGGGGTTTCGTCGTGCTGAAGTAGGCTTATGTGTTGCCTTGGGGCGCACCGGTCCTCTTTGTAAGAAAGAAAGATGGGTCATTAAGGATGTGTATTGATTATCGGCAGCTCAACAAGGTCACGATCAAGAATAAGTACCCACTGCCAAGGATAAATGATTTGTTTGACCAATTGCAGGGTGCTAAGTATTTCTCCAAGATTGATTTAAGATCCAGGTATCACCAATTGAAGATTAGGGAGCAGGATATTTCGAGAATAGCTTTCAGGACCTGGTATGGACACTTTGAATTTCTAGTAATGTCTTTTGGGCTAACAAATGCCCCGGCAGCTTTCATGGACCTTATGAATAGAGTCTTCAAGCCTTTTCTTGACTCATTTGTGATAGTGTTCATTGACGATATTCTGGTATATTCACAAATTCGAGAGGACCATGCCGATCACCTCAGGGCAGTTCTACAGACTCTATATCAATACAAGTTGTATGCGAAGTTTTCAAAATGTGAATTGTGGCTTGAATCTGTCACGTTCTTGGGTCATGTCATCTTCAGAGAAGGAATTGAGGTTGATCCTCAGAAGATTGCAACTTTGAAGAATTGGCCTAGGCCTACTACCCCAATAGAGATTCGCAGTTTCTTAGGCTTAGCTGGATATTACAGGAAGTTTGTGGAGGGGTTCTCTACTCTTGCCTCTCTGTTGACTAAATTGATGCAGAAGGCGGTTAAGTTCCAATGATCAGATGCTTGTGAAAGGAGCTTCCAAGAATTGAAATCAAAATTAACTACGACACCGGTGTTGACCCTACTAGAGGGTACGTATGGGTTTGTGGTATATTGTGATGCTTCAAGAATTGGACTTGGGTGTGTATTAATGCAACATGGCAAGGTGATAGCTTATGCTTCTAGGCAACTCAAGAATCATGAAAAGAACTATCCAACACATGACTTAGAGCTTGCGGTGGTGGTATTTGCATTGAAAATTTGGTGTCATTATCTGTATGGGGTCCATGTGGATATATTCAGGGACCATAAGAGCCTTCAATACATTTTCAAATAGAAGGAATTGAATCTGAGGCAGAGAAGATGGCTTGAGTTACTCAAGGATTATGACATCGATATTCTGTATCATCCGGGGAAGGCTAATGTTGTGGCGGATGCTCTTAGCCAGAAATCTATGGGTAGTTTGGCTCACTTGGAGGCATATCAAAGGCCGTTGGCCAAGGAGGTTCATCGGGTGGCTAGTTTGGGAGTTCGTCGTGCAGACTCTAGTGAAGGAGGGGTGATTGTGCAAAATAGGGCTGAATCATCGCTTGTGGTGGAAGTCAAGGAGAAGCAATACAACGATCCATTGTTGGTACAATTGAAGGAGGGGATTCATAAGCATAAGACCATGGCCTTTTCTCTTGGCATGGATGATGGTACACTAAGGTACCAAGGGCGACTATGTGTTCCAAATGTAGATGGTCTCCGGGAAAGAATCATGACCGAGGCTCACACTTCTAGGTATTCCGTGCACTCGGACTCTACAAAGATGTACCATGATCTTAAGGAAGTCTACTGGTGGAATGATATGAAGAGGAATGTAGCAGACTTTGTGGCAAGATGTCCAAATTGTCAACAATTGAAGGCCGAACACCAAAGGCCGGGTGGGTTGGCACATAACATAGAAATCCCAATGTGGAAGTGGGAGATGATCAATATGGACTTTGTGGTGGGATTACCTCGCACGCCTCGCAAGTTTGACTCAATTTGGGTAATTGTGGACCGACTCTCGAAATCAGCACACTTCTTACTTGTTAAGGCTACCGACACACCAAAACAATATGCTCAATTGTATATCAAGGAAATAGTCTGGTTTCATGGCACTCCAGTTTCTATTATCTCAGATCGGGGGCACAGTTCACAGCTAACTTTTGGAAGAAATTTCAGCAAGGGTTGGGTAATCAGGTAAAATCTTAGTACAACTTTCCATCCACAGACCGAAGGGCAAGCAGAGCGGACTATTCAGACGCTCGAGGATATGTTGCGAGCTTGTGTTCTTGACTTTAGGGATAGCTGGGATGATCATTTGCCTACAACAACAATTATCATGCTAGTATCCAGATGGCACCATTCGAGGCTTTATATGGTAGGAGATGTAGATATCCCATTGGGTGGTTCGAGATTGGGGAAGCATAATTGATAGGACCGAACCTCGTGCAGCAGGCTATGGAAAAGGTTAAGATCATTAAAGAACGGTTGAAAACTGCTCAGAGTCGTCAAAAGTCCTATTCTGATGTGCGTCGTAGAGATTTGGAGTTCAAAGAAGATGATTGGGTATTCTTGAAGGTTTCCCCTATAAAGGGTGTAATGCGATTTGGTAAGAAAGGGAAATTGAGTCCGAGGTATGCCGGATCATACAGAATCATTCAGAGGATTGGTCAGGTGGCTTACAGGCTAGAACTACCTCCAGATATGTCTTTAGTGCACCCGGTGTTTCATATATCCACGTTGAAGAAGGTGGTTGGAGATCCATCGCTTATTGTT
This sequence comes from Nicotiana tomentosiformis, assembly GCF_000390325.3. Taxonomy (NCBI): domain Eukaryota; kingdom Viridiplantae; phylum Streptophyta; class Magnoliopsida; order Solanales; family Solanaceae; genus Nicotiana; species Nicotiana tomentosiformis. The sequence goes on along the minus strand of NC_090814.1, from coordinate 55,780,693 downwards.
CCGGTTGAGACTATAGAGGTTACTGAAGAATTGACTTATGAATAAATTCCAGTTGCCATTCTTGACAGGCAAGTTCGAAAGTTGAGGAACAAAGAGATTGCCTCCGTGAAAGTACTATGGCAGAACCAGTAGGTTGAAGAGGCCACCCAAGAGGCCGAGGAAGAAATGAAGAAGAAATACCCTTATTTGTTTGAATAACCATGTATTTATAAAGTTGTGTTCTATAAAAATGTTAAGAGTTTACCTTCTATGAATTATGTATCATTCGTACAGTTGATGTTAAGGGTGTTCCCTTTTGGTGATATACTGCTCGTAAGGCCACAGTTGTCGTTGTTTTTATGTTATGTTACGTAATTGGTTCATGTATATGTTGTTAGGGTTGGTTTCTAGGATTCTCTAACAGGTGGATAGGCCCAGTTAAAGGGAAAACTCTGGAGAAAATTTTGGAAATTTAGGGAGTTAGTCTAAAGTTTGGAACTGTTGGTGTGTGTTATAGTAGCTGAGTCACATTGGTTTCTAATGGCGGATTTTGGCCCTCATTCGAGGACGAATGATCTTAAGCGGGGTAGGATGTAAGGACCAGTAAATTTTTACCTAAAACCCGGGGTTTCGTGGTGCCGAAGTAGGCTTATGTGTTGACGATTGTAGGGATCCGTTCAGACTTTTTGGGTTGAACAGTGCGTTGGGGAGTTGAAGAAGATTTTTGGAAGTGCAGGGCATTTCTGCGGTCCATTATGCGATCACAGAACTGATCTGTGGACCGCATATCTGCCGCAAACTGAAGCAGAAATTTGGGCAAAATTTTTGGACCATTATGCGGCAGCATAATCATTTTGCGGGCCGCATAACCCCTCGTAGATCCAACATAAAATATTCCGGAGGAAAGTTCTGGACACATTATGCGACCGCAGAATAGGTCTACAGACCGCAAACCGGTCGTAGAGTAAGGCAGGGGTGCCCGGTTCTGGAGGGCCATTATGCGGTCCATTTTGCGAACCGCAAAAGCATTGTGCGGTCGCATATGCGACTGCAGATCTGTGTCGGGGCTTCATTTTTCTAACTTTTTTTACCCGACCCTATTTTGATTAAAAGCCTTGGGGCTCGTTTTAAAGGCAAAAACCTATCATTTTAGAGAGAAGAGGGGAGTGTTCTATAGAGAGAGAAGTAAGCCCCAAGTGCTTTGTTCATCAACATCTTGTCCAAGCTTTGAAATTCAACAAGAAATCTCACAAGATTTTCATCCAAGTGGTAAGGTCCTAACCCTAGTCTTCAATTTAGAGTTTAGGTAGAAGATGGGTAATTGGGAGTATGATTCTTGGGTATGAGAGTTGTTATTTGTGTATGCATGTAGCTATGAGGACGGTGGGGGAGGTAATTTAACTAGTATGAGCAAACCCTTGGTATTGAATTAGTTGTGGAGTGAAGGAAATCTTATGGAAGAACCTTGTAATCAAATTCGCACACCTAGTGTTTGATAAAATGCTCAAATGAGCTGAAATCATGAATATCTTCCTAATTTGTGTTCAATTTTGCTATGTCTCTAAATATATCAAAGTTGCTAGGATTTTCGGAACTGTGTAGTGAATTAAGGAAAGCTCAAAGCGAGGTATGAAGGCTAAACTCTTCTTCTAGTATCGGAATTTCCGAATCCTGGTAAAGTTCTATCCTGTGTAGTCGAACTTGAAATGCTATTGATGTGGGGTGTTCAAACTAGTAAAATTGATTCCCAATAGGCATAAAGTCTTAGAACCCTCGTGTATTAATGATTTTCTATTTTTGACTTAATTATGTTATACCCCTTTTGGGAAGAAGATCTTGTATGAAATCAATGTGATTACACACTTATTTCTCACAAGATGAAACCTTATGAACTTACACTCTCTAAGGCCAAAGGTGCCAAACGGTTGATTTAAAAGGGAACTCTTTTGTCCAAACTATTATTGTTTTGGAAATCCGAAATATGGCATTATAAATACACCTCCACCCGCATACATTGCGTTGAGGCGGCGAGACAGCTTTGTGTATAGTTGTGGTATTGTGAATACACCTCCACCCGTATACATCGGGGTGAGGGGTGCCCAGTTCTGGAGGGCCATTATGCGGACCGTAGAAGTGTTGTGCGGTCGCATATGCGACTGCAGATCTGTGTCGGGGCTTCATTTTTCTAACTTTTTTTACCCGACCCTATTTTGATTAAAAGCCCTTGGGGCTCGTTTTAAAGGCAAAAACCTATCATTTTAGAGAGAAGAGGGGAGTGTTCTATAGAGAGAGAAGTAAGCCCCAAGTGCTTTGTTCATCAACGTCTTGTCCAAGCTTTAAAATTCAACAAGAAATCTCACAAGATTTTCATCCAAGTGGTAAGGTCCTAACCCTAGTCTTCAATTTAGAGTTTAGGTAGAAGATGGGTAATTGGGAGTATGATTCTTGGGTATGAGAGTTGTTATTTGTGCATGCATGTAGCTATGAGGACGGTGGAGAGGTAATTTAACTAGTATGAGTAAACCCTTGGTATTGAATTAGTTGTGGAGTGAAGAAAATCTTGTGGAAGAACCTTGTAATCAAATTCGCACACCTAGTGTTTGATAAAATGCTCAAATGAGCTGAAACCATGAATATCTTCCTAATTTATGTTCAATTTTGCTATGTCTCTAAATAGATCAAAGTTGCTAGGATTTTCGGAACTGTGTAGTGAATTAAGGAAAGCTCAAAGCAAGGTATGAAGGCTAAACTCTTCTTCTAGTATCGAAATTCCCGAATCCTTGTAAAGTTCTATCATGTGTATTCGAACTTGAAATGCTATTGATGTGGGGTATTCAAACTAGTAAAATTGATTCCCAATTGGCATAAAGTGTTAGAACCCTCGTGTGTTAATGATTCTCTATTTTTGACTTAATTATGTTATACCCCTTTTGGGAAGAAGATCTTGTATGAAATCAATGTGATTACACACTTATTTCTCACATGATGAAACCTTATGAACTTACACTTGCTAAGGCCAAGGTGCCAAATGGTTGATTTAAAAGGGAACACTTTTGTCCAAACTATTATTGTTTTGGGAATCCGAAATATGGCATTGTAAATACACCTCCACCCGCATACATTGCGTTGAGGCGGCGAGGCAGCTTTGTGTAGAGTTGTGGTATTATGAATACGCCTCCACCCGCATACATCTGGGTGAGGCGTGTAAGGCCCCGTAAAATTCTGCAAAGGAAAAATAATATTTCATGGTGCCGGACTAGGCTTACGTGTGTGAGGATTGTAAAAATTCTTCACGGTGTCAGACGTTTTGGGTTGAACAATGCACTAGAAAGTAAAGGAAAATTTTTGGCAGCGAAATGCGTTTCTGCGGTCCATTATGCAACCTCAGAATCACTCTGCGGGCCGCATAATGACTGCAGAAGTGAGGCAGGAGAGGGTCAGTTTGGATGCAATTCTACAGTCGACTATGCGACCGCATAACTGTTCTGCGGTTCATTATGCGACCGCAAAACAGGTTCGCGGACTGCATAGTGACCGTAGACATAGAC
>NC_090814.1:55610813-55776966 GCF_000390325.3 Nicotiana tomentosiformis | reverse complement strand
AGATTTTTGACCGATTTTGGTCAGCAATTATGCGACCGATATGCGGTCCGCATATAGATTATGCGATCACAGACCTTGTCCCGGAGCTCCATTTTTGATTTTTTAAAATCCAACCCTACTACGTTAAATACATGCTTTGGGCCATTTTTGAGCAAAACTCTGACATTTTAGAGTGAGAGAGAGTGCCCTAGAGTGAGAAGGTGTTCTTCAATAATATCTCAAATTTTGGAAGATTAAGAAGGGAAACACACTAGGTCTTCATCCTAGAGGTAAGATTCTACACCCTAACCCCTAATTTCAAAATTATCTGAAAATGGGTAATTAGCAATATAATATTTGGGCATGAGAGTTGTTTATTTTACATGCATGTGATATCAAGGGGTGTAGGAAGATTGTTGAACTAAGCATGGTAAAGATTGGGTTGTGGGATGATGGAATTCTTCATAAAAGGACCTTGAAACCTTATGCACACCTAGTGTTTGATAAAATGCTCAAATGAGCTAGAACCATGATCATCTTCCTAATTTTGGTTCAATTTATTATATTTCTAAAATAGATTGAAGTTGCTAAGAATTCCGAAATATTTAGAGTGTAAGGAATCTTAAGTGAGGTATGTTGGCTAAACTTTTCTTTAAGAATTGGAATCCCTATTATCCTTGTAAGTTCCAAGATGTTGATTACAAATCGAGTATTCCGATAAGTTTTGTGATAAAGATATATGTTCAATTCTTGTTTCAAATGCTCTTATCATATTGTAATATAAATTGAGGAGGTGTTCCAAACTATGTATTGTGTATCTACATGTTATAATTTCAAGTCGTGATTTATGTGGAAATTATTTTGCAAAGTTGTGGAAAGATTGTGATTGTGATACACCTCCACCCGTATATTTTGGGGTGAGGCGGCATGACCACTTTGTTTAGGGATTATGGTATTGTTGGGATTACACCTCCACCCGCATATATTGGGGTGAGGCGGTATGACCGCTTTGTGTATAGTTTTGGTATTATTGTTACACCCTCCCCCCCCACACACACACATACACACACACACACACACACACACACACACACACACACACACATATATATATATATATTGGGGTGAGGCGGCATAGCCGCTTTGTGTAGGTATTGGTATCGTTGATGCATTTCCACCCGCATACATTGGCATGAGGCGACATAGCCGCTTTGTGTAGGTTCTTGGTATTGTGGTTATACCTCCACCCGCATACATTGGGGTGAGGCAGCATGGCCGCTTGAGTAGAGTTGTGGTATTGTGCTTACACCTCCACCTGCATACATTGGGTGAGGCGGCGAGGCCACTTTGTATAAAGATGGTTATAGAGGATCTCATCTTAAATCCTCTAAATGTTATTGATAGCTCTTAATAAGCTTGCTCTGGTTTAAACGGTTATCTATATTATTCTATTGCCGCCCCGATTCATCATATTCATATTGTATTTTCGAATTTTTAAATTGGTGTTTGGTTTTCATACTAGTACTATTCGACGGTACTAACGTCCCTTTTGCCGGGGCCGTTGCATCTTTAAATGGATGCAGGTGATTCTATAGCAGGAGATATTGATCAGTGATAGCAGTACACCTTCTTCCCCCTTTTGCCGGGGGCACTGCATCTTTAAATGGATGCAGATGGTTCCATAGCAGGAGATATTTATCAGTGATAGCAGTACACCTTCTTCTCAACTAACTTGGTGAGCCCCACTTCATCCCGGGTTCATGTATCTTTTGTTCTTTGTGTATTCTGTTTGAGGTATAGCCGAGGCCTTATTGTCAGCATTATCATTGTACTCTTCATTATCTATAGAGGATTTGTAAACATAGTGTAGGTTGTGTATTGGTGCTGGGAAAGATAAACTATGTTATGTTGTGGTTGTATTACTTGTCCCATTTGAGACTTTAAAAATGATGAAAACTATTAGTAATGAATTGATATTGTAGACATGATCGCGTTTTTGTCTGATTAATAAAAATACGTATTATCTTCATTCGTGGATGAGTTTGGGTAGAAGAAAATCTAACAGGCTTGCTCGGTCGGGTTCACTCGGTTGAGCGCCGGTCGCACTCCTCGGTTTTGGGGCGTGATAAGGCAGCAAGGCCGCTTTGTGTAGAGTTTATGGCATTGTGAATACACCTCCACCCGCATACATTGGGGTGAGGCGGCAGGGCCACTTTGTGTATAATTTCTGATATTGTGATTGCACCTCTACCCGTATACGTTAGGGTGAGGCGGCAGAGCCGCTTTGTGTATAGGTAGTTGTAGAAGATCCCTGACTTATGAATTTATAAATGTTATTGAAAGCTCTTAATAAATTTTCTATGGCTTTAATGGCTAACTAAGCCTTTTATGGTTACCATGATTCATCACATTCATGTTGTATTTCCAAGTCCTTGCATAGGTGTTTGGTTTTCGTACTAGTACTATTCGACATGTACTAACATCCCTTTTGCCGGGGGCGCTGCATCTTTAATGGATGCAGGTGGTTCCATTGCAGGTGGTATTGATTAGTGATAGCATCACACCCTCTCCTCAGCTGACTTGGTGAGCCCCACTTCATTCCGGGGTCCTGTATCTCTTGTTCTATGTACACAGTGTTTTGAGATATAGCCGAGGCCTTGTTGCCGGCACTGTCCTAGCACTCTTTGTTTCTGTTAGAGGCTCCGTAGACACAGTGTGGGTTGTATATGGGTGTTGGGAAAGACAAACTAGCCTTGTTGTATTTGAATCACTTGTTGCACTTTAACTATGATTGTGTATGTATTTTCAGACTAAAAGATGAAGTGACTAATGGTAATGGAATTGACATTGTTCATGGAATCCACTCAATTTTTAACTAATGATATAAATGTATCTTATCTTTATTCATGGGCGAGTTGGGTAGAAGGTAATCTAGCAAGCTTGCTCGGCCAGGTTATCTCGGTTGAGCACCGATCGCGCTCCCCGAGGTCGGAGCATGACACGCACCCAAAATAATCCTTGCTCAAATTATCCAAAAAGTCACCCACCTAATATCATATCCAATCCCCAGGCGTCCATAAGTCAATAATATATAACAACACATGACTAGGTGACCCAATCGTCGATAGTAGACTCCCCCACTTGGCTTTAAGATACAATCACATAACCCAAGAACTCGTAATGACCACTCCTTTATAACTACCATGATCCCACACTGTTACCCAACTAAATTTCCCATAAGCTCATGCTGCGCCAACCATAACACATCCTAATTCATTAGCTCAAAAGAACACTCAACCTCGTGACAATCGTGCCATCTTTCTCAAGCGATCCTAACCCACATCATAGCACACACTCTCCACTGGATAGAAGGTAATACTCTTCATAGGAACCTCATAAAAAACCATGCAACCCCTAACTTCCTCAAAAATATAGCCCACCTATGTGACCTTATATCAACATCTTTCTATGACATGCCATGGTACAACTCTATATAATCAATGACTCCTCCCGAGTTCACACTCGCCCATAAGCTACAAAAATCTATTTTATTCCATCAATGAATAACTAGAAGACCTTCAAATACATCCCAACTCAAGACACAATGCACACCAAGCTGATAATCAAGCATTCACAATCACTCAGTAGCTCAAGTAAACCCTTCTCATCAATTTCGAACTCTCAAAATGTAAGAAACCTCCACCAATATGAAATGACCTTATTGGCCTATAATGACCTCATAGCATCAAACATCCTCAAAATCCATGGCAATTCTAGCACAAAATCCACAATGATACTCTCTCACTTCCACATCAGTGTAGCTATCTTTCAAAGTAAACCACTAGGTCTCTACTGCTCATTCTTGACCTATTGACAAGCAAACACCATGAGACAAGCCCAATAATTGCCCTTCTTTATCCTTTATCTCAGAAATGCTGCCTCAAATTATGATATATCTATGTATCACCGGTACAAATAGAATACCACACTACGAGCCTCCTCAAGGATCACCGCCCTCGAACTATCGATACGGGAAATGCGAATCCGACCCCAAAGTCACAACACACCCTCCATACTAAGAATCACCTTTTTAGCACTACCTTGTTCACCGTGTTCCTGAGGACAAGCAAACGAAGCCCATCATATTGATAATCCTTATTGTGCTCAAACAAGGATGATTGTGCAACAACAAAATCAAGAGCTCTACTCAACCAAGAAATCCCCTATCTTGTAAATCTATTGACCATGTCCTGACCATCCATATCCCAAATGCCTCGCCTCCGATGGAACAAATGCCAAACTCCAAATCGTCAACCCAGTAATCTTTCTCATTGTTGCTTCAACCGGAGCTTAAGTAATCACCTTACTAGTCTTCCCCCCACTGCGTCAAGACCAATGCGTGAATCATCACTAGACACTATAGAAGGCCTAGAACCAGTGGCAAAACCAACACTAGGGCTACAATAGATGGCAAATCATCCGCACAACAACAATAGTAGTCTAACCTCACACATAAGGGGAAAATATCCCGCACCGTGTCTGTATAATCATCAAAGCTCGTCGGTTCCCATCTGATATCGAGTACTCAACATCGCATACAAAATGAGTAGGAAAGAATTGGAGAAATAGGCTCAAAGCCGAGATAAAGTCACACGATAAGAAATCAAGAAAGGAAAGTTTCCTAAAACCCTACAACCTCTCGAAGATAAGTACCGATGTCTCCGTACCGATCTGCAAGACTATACTAGACCTGCTCATAACTCATGAGACCTATACAACATAGGTCTTTGATACTAACTTGTCAGGACCCAAAATTCCCACCGGAGCTGTGACGGCTAACATCGCTTGCTAGGAAAGTCATCAATCAATAAGCAAAAACAAACTTAAATAGCAGTATTAAATAGTCTCAACAATTGAATAATGATAATTAACTGAAGTCAATAGTTACAATACAACTAAAACCATCCCACGACCTGGTGTCACTAATAACATGATGCTACATAATTTAAATACCGAGTCTGATCTCAAAATACAATACTGTCTGAGAGATAGAACATCAATAGCATAAACTAAGAGAAAGGACTTCAAGGATTGCGAACAGACAACAACGCAACCTCGAAATCTCGAAATCTCCCAGCTAATCCGGATCCAGCTCACAAGCAACTACCATGATCAGCGACACCTGGATATGCACACTAAGTGTAGAGTGTAGTATCAGTACAATTAACTCCATATACTCAATAAGTTAAAAGCCTAACCTCGGGTTGAAAGCAATGATGAGTTGGGGAAGGTCCAACGCTCACTTTCCACAACCAACAATAGCAATTACAACAGAGTAATCGCATATGAAGGAAAACAACTCAAAAAAATAATAGGCTCATCTTAACATAATAGAAGGATAAATAGACATGCTTTTCAGATATAACAGTCAAGGCATCAACTTCCACAGAATCAACTTAGACAGGTATTTAACAAGATAAAACTATAATATCAAGCTCTAAACATCATGTATAGTCACAATTACCAATTAGCATGAGCAATAATACAAACTATGCCTGCATGTCAATTATACATGCCAAATCAATAATGAATCACAGTTTAAATATCAAGTGTGCATAATCTCAACACATTCATAGTGCCCGACACAATGCCCCAGAATCATACTCTAAGCACACTCATGTGCCTGGCCCCAGAATCATACTCTAAGCACACTCATGTGCCTGGCTCAAAGCCCATGGACCCTCTCACACACATATATATACTCTCAGCATTATACGGGTGCCTAATATAAGTCCCTCGCCAAGCACATATATGTGACCCTGTTCTTGCGCCCACAATTAATACCTGACTCCGGAGGGATGAGTCCTTTCCCAAGCGCTAATCAGATCAAAGTCAACTATCAATATCATCTACCCCAATATGGGGCCTGGCGCATGCGTCACCTCACTATGCATACCACTTAGCCCAATATGGGGCCTGGCGCATGCGTCACCACAAAAATCAATATCAAATTGGCTCTATAGCCCAAGATCAGTCATCAATCCACTCAAGTCTCCATATGCCAACATCTCACAGAAACATAATTCAGTATACCACACGGAATAAACCAACATCCTACAATTCAGCTCAAACTCGTGTCAAGATTTAGGACACCAACAACATGTGAGATAACATATAAAAAATTCACAGAGATAGAGATATAACACGCATATATAATATCATGAGTGAACAGTATGACTACGACTAAGGCAAATAGCTTAACGTAGCAAAAATAACCCTATCATCTCTCAAACACAGAAGCAAAGCCTAGACATGATACTTAGCATGAATAATAACTCACGCATTCATGCAAATGGAGAAAGCACGATAGCAAAACAAGCATATAATAGCCTAAGATCTATGCGGATCATGAATAACCATGCTGCACACATATACGTTCGTCACCTCACATATACATCACTCTAACACATAGAAAATATCATACACAATGAGGAAACTATCCTCAAACCACGCTTAGGCAAGATACTTACCTCATCCGGACTAGTCTTCAACCTTGAATCGTATAAAACCTCGATCTAGCCCTCCAATTGCGCAAATCCAACCCAAACATCATCCAATCAAGTCAACAATTCCATAGGAAGCGATCCCAATCCATAAAGATTCGATATTTGAAGAAATTCCCAAAAGTCAACCCAGGCCCGCATGCCCAAAATACAGAATCATTACCAAAAGCTGATGACCCATAACCTGCCGGGTCCAAATATATAATTAGTTCCCAAAATCGAGCTCAAATCGATACTCAAATCCCCAAAATACACTCTCTTAAAGTATAGGCAACACCCCCAAATCTTTCTTCAAAATTCCATATTCTTAGTGTATAAATCCATGGGAAAACTCTCTCTCTCTCTCTCTCTCTCTATATATATATATATATATATATATATATATATATATATATATATGTGAATTTTTGTAGCAGTGATTTTTGCTTCTGCAGTCCAAAACCTTCTTCTGCATGTCTAAGGGCCTAGGATTCGCTTCCGTGGCCCAAAATCCCTTTATGTGGTCCTTTTTCCGCTATTGCGGTGCACCAGCACCGACAATCTTGCCCAACACTAAAATGGGCATAACTCTCTCATACGACATCAGAATTCGATAATTCTTGTTGCTACGATTCCGAAATGATGATATGGATCTAACATTTCAATGAAACAAAATTTAGAGATAATTAGTTTAATGTAGTACTATTTATGCTTGAAGAAACGACGTCAAAACATCAAATACGAGTCCAACACAACCCAAACCCATCCGAAACTTATCGAAATCTAATCAAAACTTGTGGATAAGTCCAAAATCATCATACAAACCTGTTGAAACTTTCAAACCATGGATCCGAGCTTGTTAAGTCCACTATTTGACCATGGCCAACTCAAATTATTAAATGTAGCTAGTATGTAACTCAAGTGTCCGAATCACTCTTAAACATTACGGATCACAATCAAACTTTGTACATAAGTTCCAATCAACTAAATGAGCCTATACTAGGTCTCAAAACCCCAATAAGAGTTTTATAACACCGAAGTCAACTCCCGGTCAAACCTATGAACTCTCCAATTTTTCAAATAGCTAACTTTCGATAAAACAAGCCAAAAACTTCTAGGAATATCCAAATTCAAATCCGAACATACACCCATGTCTAAAATCACTATACAAATCTATTGAAACCATCAAATCTTTATTCCAAAGTCGTTTACTAAAAAATTAAAATTTGGTCAACTCTTCCAGCTTTTCCGAATTGAGAATTATTCTTCCAAATGAATTTCGAACCTCTCAAAAATCAAAACCAACCATACAAACAAGTCATAATGAATAATGTGAAGCTAATGAAGGTCTCAAACACCCCAAAAACGTGTTGAAACTCAAAATAACTGATCGGGCTGTTACAGAAAAAGGAGGAAGAGAAGGCGGGAGGATGACGACAAATCATTGGTTTAATCTAGGGTTCAGCAGTTGAAGTGTGAGAGAAGATAGAGTGAGAGAGAATAGGGGAATCCTATGAGAGGGGAATGCGGGATTAGGGTTTTGATCAATAGCTCGGATTTGGGGAAAAATAAAATGGTAAAGGGGATATTTCGAGGACTGTTGGATTAATGATGATCGTATGGTTATGATAAATGAGTAGAAAATAAAGAAAAATGAATAAAAGGGAAAAGCGTGGATGTTTGATGAGGAGGAGATCAATGACCGGTATCGTTTGTGCTTCTTTTGTGAGTGAAATAGGTGGGTGACGTGGTAAGTGATGATTCGTGCATTAACAACGACACAGATTGCTGAGATGGATAATGGGGCTGGGGTAGGAGATTTTCGGACCGGGTTAGGGGCAATTGGGACAATTATTTGGGCCATTTAAGGGGTGTGGGGCTTAATAAATAGGATTATATATTGTCTCTTTAATTTAAATGTGAAAATTGCAAGCATAGCCTATTATGTTATTAACCCCTCTTTTATTACAATTAATTTAATTAACACTTTCTTAATCCTAATAATTCAAAATAAAATACATTATTAATGACCCACTATATGCGTACATTTTATAAGATAATTTTATATTTTAAATTATTAATAAATTGTATATATATGTTTAGAAATTATGTAAATAGTCGATTAATTAATTTTGAAACAAAGGTGATTTATTAACATATTTTCTAAAATTGGTATTACCACTATAATTACAATTAATATTAGTAGCTATTTTTATTATTATGTAAAAATATGTAGGTCTATATAAAATAAAATAATATATAAATAGCTGAAATATCTTTTATAATGTTACTATTGATATGTAAACATGTTAAATTAATAATAAAAAGGGAGGGCAAAAATTGATCAACAACAACTGTCTTTCTTTGACCGGAGCTGATAAACGAGTTTGTGGGCAAAGATAATGACTTAATGGCCAATTTTGGCCTGGCTTTAGGCATATATTGAAAAGAAGGAAAATGGAGTTATGAAGTTACGACTGAATTCTGGTTTTTAATTGCTCACACACCTCGGGTTTAACGAGGATCAGGCCGTATGTAGTTCTGAAAGGAGAACTATTGCTTTGCCCCAGTGTGGATTTTATGATGACACCGGGCATGTGATCCATTTATTATAGCACAAATAGAGTGGACACAACCATGCTCAGCTATGAACTACCTATATATCCCGCATAAAGTGGGAATCAAACCGGTTGCAGTTCGAGAGTAAGGACTAGAGGAAGGCTACGCTTGCAGAGATTGACCCAATGTCATGTTATGGAGACATTTCAAGACGGAAAGATCACGATTGCTTGAAATTGTAGTTTGAAAAATTTGGAAAGACCTTGACAAATTTAAAATTTTGTTGGCTGAGCTGAGTTGGAGGTCGAATCATTGACCTGCTTATGAGTTTGATTTCCCTCATTAGCAATGTGCCCCGATTTACTGCTTAGAGATAGTTCCATGTTGTAATGTTTGACCTACGAAAGTGAAAACGCAAATATACCCAATATATTGTGAAATAAATGTGTTAGGGCATAATGCAAAAATAAAGTATGTGAAAAGAGAATGACTGGATGCCGACAAGCCTTTATTTAGGGTTGGAATATGTCACGCCCCAGACCTGGGGAGGCGTGGCTGGCACACGGTGCCATACTTGGCCCAAGCGTACCACTCTGTACCTGTGAACTTTGGAGGGGTAGCCCTTAACTTAGGCCGATAAGGCCTACCTACAAGCTGACAATACCAATCAAAGCCAATGAAGCCATATCTGAATCATATAAAAATAACGCCTATCTCATCCGTGGGGTAGACATACCCAAAATATCATATACTTAATTATGCATGCTGACGAGGCTGCCATGAATATTTACAACCAGCAATACCAAACTGAACAAGCACACTTGTTCATAGGGCTGGCAAGGCCACAATACTAACATACAAAATATACAAGACTCGTCTACAAGCCTCCAAGTATAACAAAACTATATCAAGGTCAGGACAGGGTTTCGACCTACCCATTAAGTTTGTATATACAAAATGGACTCCAAAGTCTAGACCTGGTAACTCAAAGGGAGTGAAGCTTACTAATCAAGCTGATGTCTTGATTTGTCTACTAGGAAGGTCTATTCGGCTGTTTATCAGGACATGCAGGCATGAAATGTAATGTCCCCGGCAAAAGGGATGTTGGTACGAAATAATGTACTGAGTATGTAAGGCAATAGAATAACTGAAAGCTGAAATTGAACTAATAATATAATAACTGAGAGTCAAAGATAATCTGAATAGGGGAAGCGTCTGAGAGGGGAATGAGGGATTAGGGTTTTGATCAGTGGCTAGGATTTGGGGGAAAATAAAATGATAAAGGGGATATTTCGAGGATTGTTGGATTAATGATGATCGTATGGTTAGGATAAATGAATAGAAAATAAAGAAAAATGAACAAAAGGGAAAAGTGTGGATGTTTGATGAGGAGGAGATCAATGATCGGGATCGTTCTTGCTTCTTCTATGAGTGGAATAAGCGGGTGACGTGGCAAGTGATGATTCGTGCATTGACAGCGACACAGATTGTTGAGATGGAAAATGAGGCTGGGCTAGGAGATTTTCAGACCGGGTTAGGGGCAATTTGGACAATTATTTGGGCCATTTAAGGGGTGTGAGGCTTAATAAATAGGATTATATATTTTCCCTTTAATTTAAATGTGAAAATTTCAAGCATAGCCTATTATGTTATTAACCCCTCTTTTATTACAATTAATTTAATTAACACTTTCTTAATCCTAATAATTCAAAATAAAATACATTATTAATGACCCACTATATGCATACATTTTATAAGATAATTTTATATTTTAAATTATTAATAAATTGTATATATATGTTTAGAAATTGTGTAAATAGCCGATTAATTAATTTTGAAACAAAAGTGATTTATTAACATATTTTCTAAAATTGGTATTACCACTATAATTAAAATTAATATTAATATAGGTGTTATTAGAGGTACCAGAATATAATCAGAGTTTATAACTTGACTACAGGTTTACAGATCAAATAATGGGATTGCTAAGAGTGTTTAACAGGATCACAGACTACCAGTCTTAACTCATTTTGGAATTACTTCTTCATAGGAGTGTTAATCTTATTAGGAAATAAGCAAACTATTGTGTCCAAGCAGTAGAAGTAAAGAGTTTCTCTTAAAGTTCATAGACTAGGTTCAGTACAGTTTAAAGGGGAAAAGAGAAGACTGCATGCAGTTTCAAGACAATACTCAGAAGTGTCACGCCCCAAAATCGAGGAGCGCGACCGGCGCTCAACCGAGTGAACCCGACTAAGCAAGCCTGTTAGATTTTCTTCGACCCAAACTCATCCATGAATAAAGAGGAGATGTAATCCATTAATCAAATATTAAAAAGATTTTATTAGCAAATCCCATTTCATTTCCATTAGCAACTTCATTCATAATTTCCAAAGTATTACAAGTTTATAGATATAATGAAAAATATATTTGCCAAATACCAACATTTCTAGTTTAATTGCCCACATCAAACACCACCCACAACCTGTCTACGGAGCCTCTAAGTGCAACAGAAGAGTAGTATGGAAGTGCCGGCAACAAGGCCCCGGCTATACCTTAAAACACAATGTACAACTCAAATGACATTAGGCCCGGAATAGAGTAGGGCTCACCAAAACCTGCTGAATAGAGAGTGACTGCTAACGAGGACCAAAGATGCCCGCTGATGAACCACCTGCATCCATTGAAGATGCAGCGCCCCCGACAAAAGGGACGTTAGTACATATGAAATAGTACTAGTATGTAAAGCTAACTATCCACTTTCAAAATAGATTGCCAATGTAAGAAAGGGAAAACCATAGAAACAACAGTCATAATCAACCATATCCAAATGTCCAGTTTAAACATAACAATTTTTAAAACACGAAAATAATATATATTTTTGGCTGGGAGATCTTTAGAACTGATATACCACTATTCTCAATACCATCGTTCACAATACTAATACTACCGTACTTTTAGCACGGAGTCCGATCACGACCCGATCGGCTAGGCCATCTCATTAGAGACATCAACCACAATCACTCTCAATACAAATACCACCATACTTTTAGTACGGAGTCCAATCACGACCCGATCGGCTAGGCCATCTTATTAGATACATCAATTACAATCACAATTTCAATTACAATTTCCAGCACAATCACCACCATGTGTGCGGCATGGTATCCGATCACGACCCGATCGGCTAAGCTATCTCACCACAATGCCGTGTGGATCGACATCATCCTTTTTCTATCAATCATCTCATCCCAATTAAGGGGAATAATGTTATCACATCAATCTCATCCCAAATAAAGGGAATAATTTTATAACATCAATCTCATCCCAAATAAGGGGAATGATCACAATCCACTTCTGCACCGACACATGTAGTTTCGGGGTTAGGTTATTTCAACCTACCCTTCGTCGATGACTATCGATACTCCCAAAATATTTTTGATTTGTTTACAAAGGAAACAACAATACAAATGCATTTACCTCATAATGTTTCATACCGTATATAGCCTCATTGGCACTTTCAACAATTTTCAACATCATTATTTCATTGGCTCTCTTGGCCATACATATGATTCATCGTTCATGGCACAATGGCCGTATTTAATATTCCACACTATTATTTCTTTCCTTTCATGCATCATCATCATAAATATCAACAATAGAATATTCCGAAAAGCACAACTTTAGGTTCATTAGTAATAAAGACTTTAAACACAATGGATTTCTTTCCAAAACAAATGGAGTAAAATGATTGGCAATCGAAACACAAGTTAAAATCATAAACAAGTAACATATCATTTATTCTTTAAATACTTTTCCCCGAAAAGGGCAAAACACAATTTCCACTCACGAATATGTAAGAACGCAAAACATATTGAAAATACTCACAAAGCATAGCATTAGTTAAAACAGCCACATTGGGGCATGACTTGAGGACATAAGCTTTTAGGCAAATCTACTTTTGATGTAATTTTGGAACAGTTGAATCAAGGATCATTTCATAATCTTTCTCACATCATCTCATTTCATTGGCACCTCTAGCCACAAGTATAACTTTCATTCTTGGCACAGTGGCCACACTTTATATCTTCAACTCACTTCTTTCATTTTTAAGCATCTTTATAGATTATTAACAACAAGGCATTTCCAATCAAGACTTCAGGTACACATATGAGTAATTAAGAGTCTTAAGCATATCGAGTTTTTCTCATACAAGGCATCATAACTTTCATTTGAAACATGACTCAAAGCCATTACATTTTAATGCACATATCATTCTTGAATACATTCCCGAAGGATAACATAATGTGATAATTGGATCACATTTTGAATACATACATCTTTCGACACTTTGCTTACTCAAGATAATCGAATTTATTAGGAACAACTCGGAAGATAGGAATTAGGAACTTGAGTCTACAATACTTGAAACTTACGGGAAGATCATGGAATTCATTTCTAAAAGAGTAGTTTAGCCAACATACCTCAATTGAGCTTCCTTAAACTCTAAAATATTCCGAAATTCTTAGCAACTTCAATCTATTTTAGAAATGTAACAAATTGAACCAAATTAGGAGGATGATCATGGTTCTAGCTCATTTAAGCATTTTATAAAACACTAGGTGTGTATTAAGGTTTCAAGGTCCTCCTATGGTGGATTTCATCATCCCAAACCCATTATCTACCATTATTAGCTCTACAATCTTCTTACACCCTTTGATTACATATGCATACAAGATGAACAACTCCCATGCCCAAACATTATCTTACTAATTACCAATTCTAGATAAAATTAGAGATTGAGGGTTAGGGTGTAGAATCTTATCTTTAGGATGAAGACCTTGTGGGTTTTCCTTGTTATTCTTCCAAGATTTGAGCAAGAATTGAAGAACAATTGGTGAGGAACACTTTCCCACTCTAGGGCACTCTCTCACTCTAAAATTATCAGGTTTTAGCTCAAGAAATAACTTAAACCCTCTCTCTACCCGTCCTTGGGGGTATTTAATGGGCTCCTATGTACACGGCTACGCACCTGGGCAAGTGGTCGCGCATCTGGCCTCCCACACAAGGCAGAAACTCCCAAATATCCGCGGGCGCGCATCCGGCGCGCATATGACATAGGTTCAGTAAAATGGCCATAATATTCTGTATACATATCCAAATGAAGAACGGTTTGATGCGTTGGAAACTATACTCAAAGGGATTTAATTTTATAGGTATATCACCACCTAAGTCATTATATTGAGGGAGTTCTATTCATTTGAAGTCGGGTCTTATGCCAATTGAAACATCCTTTCCACTTAATGTATCCAACTTGTTCCACACAAGTTCTTGCCATTCACAAAACTCCTTAGCATGTTCCAACACACCTTAAACATACATTATCAATTCAAAATGATGTGGCTCTATCCCATAGGTCTCCTTTAATACTCAAATACGTTATTCTCAAATACCGTTGGCGCACTTTAAAATCTTAAATCATTAGGAAATTTTTACGGGGCCTTACATTCTCCCCCACATAGGATCATTCGTCCTCGAATGAGGAGCAGAGTCCATCTTCAAACACTTAACATAACTCGACTCGTCTTTCAAACATTTCAGGCCCCCAAATCTGACTAACTCCAAAAATTTTCAGAAATTTCGGCAGAGTCTCCCCTGTAATTGGGCCTAACCACCTGCCAGAGAATCACCAAAACCACCCTAACAACATATCCATAACTCAACAAAGCATCACAGTATATATCAACAACATTGATCTCAACATTAAGGGCATTACATTAACAAAAGTGGTATCTAGACATGAGTTGCACATATTTAAATCATAACATATAACAAGTACCCTTTTGAATCACAACCATTTGGTTATACAAGCAAGTGAGAATACTTCCTTTACTTTGACGGAGGCAGATCTCAATTTCCGGACTTATCTAATAGGGATGACAACTAGGTCCCTCTTATAAGCCAATTACTCATTAACTTCACCTTCAATAGTTTCCATCGGAACGATAGGCAAAGGATTTCCAATAACCTTCTAGAACCTAGATACATGATGCATCGGGTGGATGGAGGACAACGATGGGAAAATATCATACTCATAGTGCGGCCTATTTCCTTCAATATTCCATAAGGCCTAATGTGACTACACATACTTTACCTTCCTTAACAATTCACCCAATATATTCATAGAGAAAACCTTGACAATAACCCGTTCACTTTCTTCTACTCTAAATCTCTACGCAGAACACCCAAACTAAACCTTTGGCGATCTCCAACAATTACTCTAAGATGTGCTAGCATGAATATGACCATAAAATTTCCTATCCAATATATTTGATCACGGGATGATGCTTCTTCTTTGACCTGTTTGAACCTTCAACCCCCATAGTTTACTATAAATAGGAATAACGAGGTCTGAGATTGGGCTGGAAGTTTTCAAGAATCCATCAATGTGCTGAGCAGGGCATTTCAGAAGGTTATTTCCTAAGAGACCTGAAGGTTACTACCAATAGTGCTGACATGGTTAATCATTTTGACGACATCATTTATTCGATAAATGAGGCATAGAGTTGCCTAGTAGTCATTGATAATATAGGGACCATGTTCATGATTATGAGACTTAAAATAAATGAGTCATTTAGACATGTGACATATGGAAGGCATGGTCGGGAGGATAAAGACATTAGCGTCAGTTATTCTTGGAAGACTATGAGCCATGAAAAGGACGGCAATAATTGTTTCAATCCATATGTGCCTTGTTCGGAAATAGTAGGCCTCAAAGATAAATAGCCCAGTACGTGACACTAGTCGCCTCTTGGAATGTAGTGAAAATTAGTTTAACTCGAAATGAGAATATTCTGGCACCCTGAATGTGATATGGGTTTCAAAATAGATGAAGCTGCATCATGCTCTTAACAGTAACTAGCACAAGGAATTTATGCCACAAGCCTACGAGGATGAAAAAAAAGTTAAACACTTGTGAGATTATTATCATTCTGATAGCTTAACCCCTTTCCGATAGTTGATCCTATATGAGAGAACCAGATATGCGACAAACTTGACTTTCAAATCAATATACTCATGATATGTGCCAAAATCTGGAAGCGTCTAATTTCAACCTTTCACGAGTGAAACCACATAGTTGGGAAATCTAAATATTTGGGATGAAATCATGTATTGGTTAGAGAAAATGAACATTTTTCTATGAGATAGACATGTTTTTGCCATAATAACTATCAAGTTTCAATACAAGGCCACTTCGTGTGCAACTACAATACTAGGAACAAAGTGAACTCACTGAGGCATGATCTAGGTGGACATAAAAGTCATACTGAGATGGGCGAACAAAAATATCTTCCTGCGGCGGATTTGTGAAAATCTCAAATTTCCCAGAAACTTTTATGCGGACAAGTGACCCCTTTCAATTAACAGGTGCACATATGATAGGTGCTAATATATGCTCTCATGTTACTAGACAATGAAAAGGATTCATGATACTATTCATAAAGGAGTAAAATGACTGTTCTAATCATTGGAGCCATATACACTAGAGAGAAAAAGAGTGGCTCAAGAAGGATCTCAACACTAGGCTGCTTTACATTGGATTTGATACCACATAGGTAAACTTTATGATGGTGCGTGCATAGGCACAAGTAAGCATATGTTATCCATTCGATTCAAAAGGTTCTGTAAGAAATTCATCAGGTATAGTCCCTTGTTGAGAATTTAGGGAAGCAGTGGGAAGTATTAACCTAGGGTTATAGCTCATTTCAAGAAAATCATTATAAAACTCAATTCCTTGAGAGGTTGTAAATAAGAGAATTGTGATCAAGAGGCTTCACAAATAATGCGTCTCGTTCAAAGAGTAGGTACATGCAACATTTTATGATGCAACATTTTGGTTAAGACCTTTATTTATGTAGGACCTTTCAATATGGATGTACATATGCAACAAGGAAAATAATGCGGTGTTCATAATGATGTACTTAGGAGTGACTTACTTGATGACTTTAGATTGATAGGGCAGTACCTTAATTGATGCCCCTCTACTCCACATCCAAAGCATACATTAGTACCATAGTAACATACCCCCGAATGATATCTCATACACTTCACACAACGAGGATGGGGTCCGCTAAACTGACTAGCCCCACTTACCTGATATTTACCCTTTTTGTATGCATCATAAGCTTTTCCCTTAGTCTTCCTCCAAGCCTTCATGGCGGAAGTAACAGTCTCTGCAACAGCTCGTTGTATGGACTTTTGGAATTGCCCAAATCTACCACCCCTAACACGCTTCTGAGCATACTCACAACATGGCGCAATATATTTTCGCCCGCATATCGGGCAGACCGAGATGGGTGTATCCAACCTAAGGGAATTTGTTCTTCTTTTCCCCCCCTCTTTCCACAACCATAACATATTTCAAGAATCATCCAACATAAACCCGAGTGGCTCTTCTTTCATATCAAACATTCCGGCTTATTGATTCCAATAATCCTCTTTCACTTCGTAGGTGCTCTCACCACATAATCTGATGGTGTGGTGACATTAAACACTTCCCCTAGCAATTGGTTCTTTCATTCCCTCCTCGATGCCTCGAACTCGTAGGTTACTCATATGGAAAATGAGACATGACGAGGAATTTAGCTTCCTATCTTGAGCTATATCGCACGATCTGGAGTATCAAAGAAGTGTGAAATTAATAAATTCCCATGTAGCCTTCTCATTATAGATGTGGTTGACATCACACCGATAAGAAGGACTTTACTAGACACGGCTCCGAGACATCCTAAGACACTTTAAAACTTTAGGCTCTGATACCAAGTTTGTCACGCCCCAAAATAGAGGAGCGCGACCGGTGCTCAACCGAGTGAACCCGACTAAGCAAGCCTATTAGATTTTCTTCTACCCAAACTCATCCATGAATAAAGAGGAGATGTATTCAATTAATCAAACATTGAAAAGATTACATTAGAAACTCCCATTTCATTTCCATTAGCAACTTCATTCATAATTTCCAAAGTATTTCAAGTTTATAAATATAATGAAAAACATGTTTGATAAATACCAACATTTCTAGTTTAATTCCCCAAATCAAACACCACCCACAACCTGTCTACGAAGCCTCTAAGTACAACAGAAGAGTAGTGTGGAAGTGCCGGCAACAATGCCCCGGCTATACCTTAAAACACAATGTACAACTCAAATGACATTAGGCCCGGAATAGAGTAGGGCTCACCAAAACCTGCTGAATAGAGAGTGACTGCTAACGAGTACCAAAGATGCCCGCTAATAAACCACCTGCATCCACTGAAGATGCAGTGCCCCCGACAAAAGGGACATTGGTACATATGGAATAATACTAGTATATAAAGCTAACTGTCCACTTTCAAAATAGAATGCCAATGTAAGAAAGGGAAAACCATGGAAACAACAGTCACAATCAACCATATCCAAATGTCCAGTTAAAACATAACAATTTTCAAAATTCGAAAATAAGATATATTTTTGGTTGGGAGATCTTTAGAACTGATATACCACTGTTTGGAATACCATCGTTCACAATACCAATATTCACAATACCAATACCATCGTACTTTTAGCACGGAGTCTGATCACGACCCGATTGGCTAGGCCACCTCATTAGAGACATCAACCACAATCATTCTCAATACCAATACCACCGTACTTTTAGCACGGAGTCCGATCACGACCCGATCGGCTAGGCCATCTCATTAGAGACATCAACCACAATCACAATTTCAATTATAATTTCCAGAATCACCTCTATGTGTGCGGCATTGTATCCGATCATGACCCGATCGGCTAGGCCATCTCACCAAAATATCGTGTGGATCGACATCATCCTTTTCTATCAATCACCTCATCCCAATTAAGGGGAATAATGTTATCACATTAATCTCATCCCAAATAAGGGGAATAATTTTATAACATCAATCTCATCCCAAATAAAGGGAATGATCACAATCCACTTCTACACCGGCACATGTAGTTTCGGGGTTAGGTTTTCAACCTACTCTTCGTCGGTGACTATCGATACTTCCAAAATATTTTTGATTTGTTTACAAAGGAAACAACAATACAAATGCATTTACCTCATAACTTTTCATACTGTATATAGCCTTATTGGCACTTTCAACCACTTTCAAAATCATTATTTCATTGGCTCTCTTGGCCATACATATGATTCATCGTTCATGGCACAATGGCCGTATTTCATATTTTACGCTTTCATTTATTTTCTTTCATGTATCATCATCATAAATATCAACAAATAGAATATTTCGGAAATCATAACTTTAGGTTCATTAGTAATGAAGACTTTAAACACAATGGATTTCTTTCCAAAACAAATGAAGTAAAATGATTGGCAATCGAAACGCAAGTTAAAATCATAAACAAGTAACACACCATTTATTCTTGAAATACTTTTTCCCAAAAAGGGCAAAACACAATTTCCACTCACGAATATGTAAGAACTCAAAATACATTAAAAATACTCACAAAGCATAGCATTCAGTAAAACAGCCACATTGGGGCATGACTTGAGGACATAAGCTTTTAGGCAAATCTACTTTTGATGTAATTTTGGAACAGTTGAATCAAGGCTCATTTCATAATCTTTCTCACATCATCTCATTTCATTGGAACCTCTAGCCACACATATAACTTTCATTCTTGGCACAATGGCCACACTTTATATCTTCAACTCACTTCTTTCACTTTCAAGCATCTTTATAGATTATCAACAGCAAGGCATTTCCAATTAAGACTTCAGGTACACATATGAGTAATTAAGAGTCTTAAGAATATCGAGTTTTTCTCACACAAGCTGGTATCATAACTTTCATTTCAAAAACGACTCAAAGCCATAATATATCATTCTTGAACACATTCCCGAAGGATAACATAATGTGATAATTGGATCACATTTTGAATACATACATCTTTCGACACTTTGCTTACTTGGGATAATCAAATTTATTAGGAAAAACTCGGAACATAGGAATTAGGAACTTGAGTCAACAATACTTAAAACTTACGGGAAGATCATGGAATTCATTTCTAAAAGAGTAATTTAGCCAACATACCTTAATTGAGTTTCCTTAAACTCTAAAATATTTCGAAATTCTTAGCAACTTTAATCTATTTTAGAAATGTAACAAATTGAACCAAAATTAGGAGGATGATCATGGTTCTAGCTCCTTTGAGCATTTTATCAAACACTAGGTGTGTATTAAGGTTTCAAGGTCCTCCAATGGCGGATTCTATCATCCCAAACCCATTATCTACCATTATTAGCTCTACAATCTTCTTACACCCTTTGATAGCATATGCATGCAAGATTAACAACTCCCTACCCAAAAATTATCTTACTAATTACCCAATTCTACATAAAATTCAAGATTGAGGGTTAGGGTGTAGAATCTTACCTTTAGGATGAAGACCTTGTGGGTTTTCCTTGTTAACCTTCCAAGATTTGAGCAAGAATTGAAGAACAATTGTTGAGGAACACTTTCCCACTCTAGGGCACTCTCTCACTCTAAAAATATCAGGTTTTATCTCAAGAAATGACTTAACCCCTCTCTCTACCCAGCCTTGGGGGTATTTAATGGGCTCCTACGTGCGCGGCCGTGCACTTGGGCAAGTGGCCGTGCATCTGGCCATGCACACAAGGCAGTAACTCCCAAATATGCTCGGCCGCACATCTGGGCGCGCATATGACATAGGTTCAGTAAAATGGCCATAACTTTCTATATACATATCCAAATGAAGAACGGTTTGATGAATTGGAAACTAGACTCAAAGGGCTTTAATTTTATAGGTATATCACCCCCTAAATCATGTTTTTGAGGGAGTTTTATTCATTTGAATTTGGGTCTTGTGCCAATTGAAATATCCTTTCCACTTAATGTATCCAACTTATTCCACACAAGTTCTTGCCATTCACAAAACTCCTTAGCATGTTCCAACATACCTTAAACATACATTATCAATTCAAAATTATGTGTCTCTATCCCATAGGTCCCCTTTAATACTCAAATACGTTATTCTCAAATACCGTTGGCGCACTTTAAAATCTTAAATCATTAGGAAAATTTTACGGGGCCTTACACGAAGCATGAAATCATGAGAGATATGCAGAGATACATACAGAGGTTTCATTCAACTATACATATAGATATTTCAACTAGTGTCATGATCTTACAAAAACAGGATGAGCTTCACTCATTATAAGATCAAGTCAACAATGTCATATGGGGGTTAAAGACAAGGAAGACATTGTACAAACCAGGTTTAAACTCAAGCTGTACAGACTAAGATTAACATCTAAACATGATGTAGTTATACTTCATCTTGTAAAATAGTTATCATTCAACTATAGCAAAACATGACTATAACCTATTTTATGAAAGGTAACTTGATCAAAACAGGATATATGCAAGATGGTTACTGATGTTCATAAAGGTTCATCTTAATGAGACGGTTTCATATAGAGAGACCTAGGGATGTAACTAACAGTTAGACACAGATATAAAACTCTCATAGCAATTACTCAAAAGTTGCTCTTAGGGTTAGCAAACAATTATATAAAGAAGGAGAGCATTTAAACACTTAAACTTCATATGCTTCAGCTAAATAATGAAGTATTAAACTATGCTTTCATGCTTGTTTTAGTTAGAATTGTTGGACAACAACCTCAACTACAGAACAACATAATGCAAAAAATAGTGTGGTAGGGATAAAGATCACAACAAAATCATTAAAAGAAAATCTGAAGTCTAGGAAAACATGAGAAGTCATTGAGGCATGTTAAGGAACTTAATCATGTAAACTATTTGGATTCAATAATGGAAGTCATTAAGGTCACATAACAACTCAATCAATACCAATTAGAGATATGCAGAAGCATAATAGATGACCATAAATTAACAACACATCATTATGAACTAGAAATCTATACACTAATGACAAACATCATAAATGGAAAAAACTAATAAAGGACAGTAGGCATGTTCATGATATTCGAGTAAAGCAATCAAAACATAAAGGGTGGAGGTGTACTGACCTCCTTTTGAGCAGCAAACCCAAAGAAAGACTCTTTCTTAGCCGTATAGAATCAAGAACTCAAACTCCAACCAGTGTAAGGCTAAGAATCAGAAAGAAATTAGAAGCTAGTTAGAAAACCCTAGCTTGATTTTTTACTACTCAAGACTAAAATTGATATTCTTTGTTTGTTAAGTGATTTCGTAGTGTATCTTCTATTTTAGGTGAGAGCATTGAATTCTTCTTTTATAGTGGCATTCAATGCCTCTAGGGTTCAAAGAAATCCAAAATCGATAGTGGAAGATGACGATAAGTTGATGATGTGAGAAAATTGAGTGACCTTTAAAGGTTATTCTTTTGTTGTCCATTCTATTATTGCCGGACCGCGATCTCTGAAATTATCACGATGTCGACTATTATCAAATCCTCCGGTCCCTAATTCATGTTCGGTTTATCTTGTTTACTAGACCATACTAATTTTTGTTACTACAGGGGGTCTAACTTAACCATCTGGTAATCACGTTGGAGTCACCAACCCATTTCTCGAAATGAGGATATGACCTTTGGCCTATACTCTTTTATTGTCTCAAGGCCTGTCACCTTTTGTCTTTTCCTTCACTTGACTATAGACTTTCTCATCGTGTCATATTTTTATTTATTGTTATCACCCATTTATCACGTCTCACTCATAATGCTTCATTTACTCTCTTCTTATTCTCCTACTAATATTTCTGTCTATCACTTTATTCTAAAAAATTCAACAAAATATTCTTTCACTTTTAGCTCCCCTTGCTTCATCTCACCGGCTCTTCGGATCGCCTAACATTCTCTTTTTTCCTAGGGGCGGGAGTCATACTAAGGTAAATATTTATCCCTTCTAGTATTCCACTAACTATCTTCTGAAATTTCTGAACATCCTTGTATTCGTATCTGACGGTTCTATTCTAGAGTGTACCATATGGGTATCTCACAAGGAGTTCTATTACCACGTTTGCACTATCCTTCGAAAATATTAGCTAATGATAACAATCCATCCACCATTTTGGGTTACTCTAACCTCATCTGGATCCGGATATCCCATCCTTCTCCTAAACTATATCTGTTAGCTCCCATAGTGCATAACTGAGATGGGTGTGGCCAATTGTACATATATTTGTTACTGTTGAAAGTAACTCAGAATGCTTATATTTCTCTTCCTGAATTGTAAATACTAGTAATCTTCACAAACTAGGTACCTCGCACCCTTCTTCACATTGCTTATCTTACTTGTTGAAACTTATATCTACCTTCTGATTCTCTTATTGCTTTATACCATATGGGTGGATAGATATTCATGCCTTAGGGTTCCTTATCAAGAAGCTTACATGTCTTAGTACACACATGATCTGCTGAAGACCCCACATTTACTCATCATAAGCATGATGCAAAATCAAGTTACTCTTACTCAACTCTTCCACAGCTATATCCAAGCTCTTACCAACCGTCTTTCTAGATGTAGGTATCGTTGTATTACGAATAAAATAGAATTTAGGAGTTTGAATTCTTACAACTGAGCTCTACCACACGATCTAGAGTAAGAAGAAAGAGTAACAATCCTAAATGCCTTGTAGCCTCCTGCTTATAAGTGTGGTGAACCTATAAATAAGACTCTACTAGACATGGCTTGTAGACTCCCTAGGACAGAACTTCTCTGATACCACTTTTGTCATGACCCAAATCGAAGGGCCGCGATAGGCACCCGGCGCCTAACTCAACTGAGTACCAACATAATGTATCCTTCTTATCATACTATCATGGATAAATGATCCAAAAAGGCCGTCATGAGATAACTAGAATTAAACATAAGAGAATACTCGACATAGGATGACCCAACATGGAATACAAACTTATACATGTGACATATGGGCCTATAAGACCGATCATTTCTACACTCAAATAATAGGCCGACAAGTCCATACAATCATCCATATACATGACATATGTCTACAAGCCTCTAAGAGTACATAAATGCCATAAAGGCTGGAACAAGGCCCCGCCATACACATCTATACATGTCCAAAGCATACTGACCAAATAGGCAACTCCAGAGCAAGTGGAGGGCACCAAAACCTTCCGCTGAGCTGATAACCTACTAGGAGGACTATCAACATGTCTATCGGGACCTGCGGGCATGAAACACAGTGTCCCCAGGCAAAAGCGACGTCAGTACAAATAAAGTATCGAGTATGTAAGGCATGAAAGTAGTATATAAAAGACATGAAAGAAAAATGGAGTAAAGAACTAAACATGCAAGTCTGAATAGCTCTATGAATCATGAAACATTTATAATATCATACATATGTGTATAAATGTCATATCATGCATAGGTATATGCATACATAACATCATCAAGCCTCTGAGGGCATCTCATCATATCATCTCGGCCTCTATGGGCAAAATCATCAACGTATGCCAGCTGATCAGGTGGTGGTGCGTATATAATGCCATAACCTTTCATCATACCCCATATACATATAAAATATGCGTTTATAACGCCATCTGGTCATGGGTCAATATACATGTATAAATGAATGCAATGCATAAGAAGTAAGTCAATAAGATCTCTCGGAATGTCATAAGATCAATATGCCTTTGGTTAGTATCACGAAATAAACTTTATCACTTATGTATTTTCTGAGACCCGTGAACAGATGATATAATAATAGGACATATGGGGAATCAAGAACATAGGCAACCCTAGTACTTTTAAGAATAGAGCCATTTGTGAAAATTATGTGTTTGCTCGTTTCGTTGTATCATATGGATCATGCCAAAATAAAAGGAGGGATAGCCTTAACATACCTTATAGAAATTTGTCCAATAACAATGCTAAACTCAGCTCACTACACCTTAATATACAACAACGACAGTGAAGCTATTGTCAAGTTACAAATGACTCTCTCATTTATATAACAAAAGTAACTTAATCTGTAAAAAAAAAACGGGCAGTATTTCCCCTGATTTTACTGCTCCCTCAAGCCTACTATAGGCGAGACAATAACACAATACAATCAGCAACTCGAAAACATTGTGTTGAAGGATGTTTGTTCAATGTTTATTCTAAATGCTTCATCATGTCATTTTGCCATTTGAGAATATGTTCAAAATGTGGAATATGTGTTACGAATGTTAAAACTTCATGTCAAGACCGAAATAAAGGTTGTTATGCCAAATTGTATGAAAGGCCTCTATGTGCCTCAGATTTCCCAAATTGCTCATATGTGAATTAATGTCTTGCATGGGAAGCCCTACTTATGTTGATAATGATAATGATATTTGAATATGGAAAAGGGGACCGGAACTATGAAATATGGCTAAGTGCCAAGAATGACTTTATAATTGTAATCAATAGTGCCAATGAACTTAAAGTATATGAAAGGAGTACGATGTGAGATGATTGACTGAAAAAGGTAATGTCTTAAATGAGATGGCCTAGCCAATCGGGCCGAGATCGGACTCCGTGTAAGAACATGGTGGTATTGTGGATGAAATTGTGAAAATAATTTATGTCTCAAATGAGATGGCATAGCCGATTGGGCCGTGATTGGAAGCCATGCCGTACGCATGGTGGTACTGTGCTGGAAATTATAATGATATTGTGGTAATGTCTCAAATGAGATGGCCTAGCCGATCGGGCCGAGATCGGACTCCGTGTAAGAATACTGAGGTAGTGTAAATTGTGGAATATCGGTACTAAAGGTCACCCAACCTAATAATACAGAAATTGACTTGAAAATGTATATTATCCTTAACATTGTTGTTTCTATATTATTTGAAGCCATATCGAATTATTGAATGTTCCTCTTGTATTATTATTCATTCTATTGAGTTGGTGTTTAGCTTTACATACTAGTGCTATTCGACGGTACTAACGTCCCTTTTGCCGGTGGTGCTGCATCTTAAAATGGATGCAGGTGGTTACATAGTAGACAGTGTTGATCACATATAGTGCTGCATCCCCTTCTCAGCGGACGCGGTGAGCCCCATTTCATTCCGGGGTCAAGTATTCTACCTTTTGTTTATATTTTGGTCACTTTTGAGGTATAGCAGTGGCCTTGTTGTCGGTACCATCTTGACTCTCTTTTATATCTTTAGAGGCTTCGTAGACACTATGTGGGTTGTACATGGGTGCTAGAAAGGTCAAACGGATTATGTTGTATTTTGGATTTCTGTTCCACTAAGTCACAAAATGTATGCCTTTTGAAACTTACCAGGAAGTAGCAAAAATTAAATTGTTTAGTAATGTCTATACATATGGTCCCTCTACTGTTTAGCTAATAAAAACATGCTTTCTCTTATCATGGGTGAGTTGGGTAGAAAGTATCTAACAGGCTTGCTTGGCCGGGTTCACTCGGTTGAGCGCAGGTCGCGCCTCCCGAGGTTGGGGCATGACAAGGAGGCCAACTCCACTCCCTCCATCTCAGTAGCACGCATAACTCGGAGGATCTTGTGCATCTCATTAACAAAGTCCCGGGGGTCCTTCTCAGGATCAGTACCTGTGAACACTGGAGGATCCAATTGAAGAAACATGTTCACCCTGGAACTAGCAGAATCCCCTTACTAGCTGGAAGAAGTAGGTGCAACATTCGATCTCTATGCTTGTGAAGTAACTATCTAAGCCAACATATGTATGGTGTAACGCCCCAAAACCGAGGAGGGCGACCGACGCTCAGCCGAGTAAACCCGGTCGAGCAAGCCTATTAGATTCTTTCTACCCAATTCACCTATGATCAAGAAAAAACATGATTTCATAAATTATATAGCGGGAAGTTCATACATACGATGCTAAATCATTTGATTAGCCATTGCGCCTTTATGTCTCAAAATACATATTTCTTATAGTTCGAATGGAACAAGTGATTAAACACAACATAACTGGTTTAACATTCCCAACACCCATATACAACCCACATAGTGTCCACAGAGCCTCTAAAGATACAAAGAAGAGTAAAGATAGTGCCGGCAAAAAGGCCCCGGCTATACCCAAAAAGTGACCACAATATAAACAAAAGGTACAATACCCATCGCGGAGTCGAGCAAAAAAATAATTGAATTTTGAAGCTTGTTTTGAGGTGCATTATGCGATCACATATCCTTTTTGCGGTCTGCACTTCTGTCCAAAAATTGGCATGACGTAATTCGAAGGGTGATTCTGCGGTCCATTTCGCGGTCGAAGAACTAGTCTGCGGACCGCAAACCTTGCCGCAAACTGGTCCAGGCCAGCACAGTTTTTTTATCACTTTCGCTGTCCATTGTACGAGCCGCATATCTGTTATGCGGTCCATTGTTCGACCACAAAGTTGAGTTCGGGGCGTCCATTTACCTATTTTGCAACCCGACCCCATTTGATTATTAGCCTTTGGTGCTCCTTTTGAAGCAAATATCTGATATTTTAGAGAGAAGTGAGAGTATCTTAGAGAGAGGGAGAATACCTAGCCATTGTAATCATCAATCCTTGCCTAATCTTGAAGATTTAAGATAATCACTCACTAAACCATTATCTATGTGGGTAAGTCCTTCTCCTAAACTTTAATGCGAGAGATTATGGGTTTAAGTATGTTGTGGGGTTGGAGATAGGCCATGCATGTGCCAATAGGAGGTAGTATGTAGGATTGTTGAACTATATCGGGTAGTTCCTTGTTGAAATTGGTTGAGGGAGGAATGGATTACCATTGTAGAGCCTTGCATTCGATTTTGCATAGTAGGTGTTTGACAAAATTCCTAAGAGAGTTGTACCATGAGAATCCTTCTTATTATTATTCGATTTTCACTATCTTCTTATATATTGGTATTGCTAGAAGTGTTGGGATGTTGTAGTAACTTAAGGAAAGCTCAATCAAGGTATGTTGGCTAAACTCCTCTCTTAGAAATCGAATTCCATGATGTTCCAATAAATTTCAAGTATGGTTGCCTAGGTTCCTAATTCCTATATTCCGAGTGGTTCCTAATAAATTCGAATATCCCAAGTAAGCGTTGTGTTAAGATATGTATATAATCAAAACATGTTCCAATTGCTCCTATCTTATTATGACCTCTTCGAGAATGTTTTCAAGTATGGTTTATGTATTAAGATGTTATGACTTCAATTAGTATTTCAAATGAAAAATCTTTTATGCTGGACTTGGAAAGGGAACCCAATATTCTTAATACTCTTATAACTCATATACATATCAAATCTCTATTTCAATATTCCCTTATCATTGATAAACTATGACGATGCTTGGAAGTGAAAAAAGTCAGAGTGAGA
Organism: Nicotiana tomentosiformis; assembly: GCF_000390325.3. Taxonomy (NCBI): domain Eukaryota; kingdom Viridiplantae; phylum Streptophyta; class Magnoliopsida; order Solanales; family Solanaceae; genus Nicotiana; species Nicotiana tomentosiformis. Next base: position 55,748,535 of record NC_090814.1, on the reverse strand, counting down.
TATAAAATGTGGCCATGGTTATGTTACTAGAGCTTATGATTTGAATTTGTGTTTCCATCGTAAATCACCATGATCTCCTTTGCAAAAGTTTCCAATGTGTTTTGAGTTCCTATTTAAAACCACTCGAACGGTGATAAGAATTTTTTAATAGTAAACCTAGAATAATTAATGAATCCTGGTCTATTTTGGCACAAAGTATGTTCTACTTCGATAGAATCAGTATCAATAAGAATGGCTTCGTAAAACCTTCTTGTTTTATATGAACTCTCAGTGTCCACGTGTCACATGTATAAGTTTCAATATCATGTTGGGTCGTCCTATGTCTAATATTCCCCTATATTTTATTCCGGTTATCTCATGATGGCTCTTCTGGCTAACTTACCCATGATAGTATGATAAGAAAGATACGTTACGTTGGTACTCAGTTGTGCAAGGCACCGGGTGCCCGTCGCGGCCCTGCGGTTTGGGTCGTGACACATATGATATGGTGGAATAGAAATGGGCTGAGTGCCCGGCAACAAGTCAATAACAAAATCGATATCCCTATCGGGCGGCATGCCCGGAAGATCCGTTGGGAATAAATCTAGATAGTCTCTCACTATCGGAATTGACTTAACGGTAGGAGTATCAACACTGACATCACTCAGGAAGGCTAGATATGTGTCACACCCCATCCATTGGAGGCACAAAAAAGAGTTTTGGGATCGTTTGGGATGAGAAACGAGGCAGAATAGCTGGCAGAAAAATATATAAAATGAGGGTTTGTTCATTCGGTCATATTTTGAGTTGGGGAGCTCGGATTTGGGCGATCTTTCGGGCGATTTTTACCATAAGGATTGGGGTAAGTGTTCTCTATTCAGTTTTGGTGATATTTCATGAATCCATCTTCATGTTTGGGATTTGATTGATGATTTTAAAGTGAAATTGAGGGAGTTAGGGTTTGAGTTTTGGAGAGTTTAAGTGAGGATTTGAGGGACCAAACAGAGTTCGATTTTGATGAATTTTATATGGTTAGACTCGAGAGAGGACGAGGTTTATTATTCTGCCATTTTTGACTGATTTCGAGACGTGGGTCCGGGGGCCGGGTTTTGGCCGGTTTCGAATTTTTGGCATATTTGGTAGTTTTTATTGTGGAATTCGATTCGTTAGCCTATGTTGATGGTATTAATCTGATTATGGTTAGATATGGAGTTTTTGGAGACAGAGTGACGAGGGCATCCCGAAGTAGGATTTTACGCTGTTAAAGTAAGTAACAGTTTTAACTCTGGCTTTGAGGGTATAAACCCGGAGAATTTGATATTGTGTGACTGTTTGGAGGTGATACACACGCTAGGTGACGGGCGTGTGGGTGTGTACCTCGAGCGATTGAGACTTGGTCCGTCCAGTGAGGCCTCATGGCCATCATCTGTGTTTACGTAGTTACTTGTTGTTGAACCTGTCTTCCTTCATGTTAGAGATCATGCTTAGACTTTATTCATGCTCACATTATTTGTACTCAGTCATAAAAATTATTGTACATGTTTACCTCAGTCTCTATAATTTGCTAATTTGCTGTGATACTTGATGTGGGTTGTGTTCCATTATTTGTTGATGATGGTGAGGCTAGTGAGGTACATGATTGAGTGAGGCCGAAGGCCTGGTTGTGAGGATATTAATACCATAGCTCGTGAGTTGTCCGCGTAGCACATGAGTTGACCGTGCAGGTCGAGGTATTGATACCATAGTGCGTGAGTTGTTCGCGTAGCACGTGAGTTGACCGTGCGGATCCGGGTATTGAGATAATGGCATGTGAGTTGTCCCTGCTTAGCGCTTGGGCTTTGGGAGCCCCTCCGAAGTCTGTACACACCCCCAGTGAGCGCAGAGTGTTGAGTGTTTTGAGTGTTGAGTGCTGAGTGCGAGTGATGAGTGATGGAGTGACACTGCTGTGAGGTTGTATTTATTTGTGTTGTTGCTGCATTTATCTGTTAAACTTCTTTGTGGCATTTACTGAGTTATGGAATTTACCTGTTTATTTATGTTTATTTTTAAATTGTGAAAAAAAATAATTGGACTATTTTACTTAGCTCGTCACTACTGCTCAGTTCCTTAGTTATTTCTGTTACTACTAAGTCGTTTGTACTCATACTACACCCTGCACTTTATGTGCAGATCTAGGTGAGTTAGAAGACGGCGATCGTTGCGTTCAGGCCAGCTATCTTTGGAGACTGCAAGGTAGCTGTTAGTGTCTGCATGACCTTGTTACTCCTCTTGTCATTTCTTCTTTTGGATAGTTAGACAACTTATATATCTTAGTTCATAGTTTTAGATGCTCATGATTTAGTGACACCCTGATGTTTGGGGCTCGTTTCCGTATTTTTCTATATTATATTTAGAGTTGATTTAGTTTATAAAAAATTTAACTGTTGAAATATTTTATTAAATTCTTATAATCTGTTTAGTAGTAATATTTTTGAAAGTAGGCTTGCCTTGTAACATGATAGGTGCCATCACGACCATGGTTAGATTTTTGGGTCGTGACATTAACATCACGGGTACGAAATCAAGAAGCAATAACATTAGAACGATCCCTACGACGTAAGAATCTCTATATCGCCTCTCTTTTTCTTTGTAGTTTGAGTTTTGGAAGGTACTTCATAGTTAAGAAAACGTCTACTTTCTGTATTTAAGCTTTTAAATATCAAGGAAGTTTGATAAATTCGTTTCCTAATAGTTAGAACTCACGGGACGGTGATCGGAAGCCGTGAATTCGATTTATTTCACCTTTAGTGGACTGTTTTGTAGTCCACTCATATTGGCCTATTGTGCTGCTGTTTTATGGAGTTTGGAAGGAGGAAGGGCGTGGAGAAACGCCACATAGGGTAGGGTAGTAGGCTGGTCGCTCGTAGTTGCAGTTTCAGTCTAATTGATAACTTGTTGATTGGGTGTGTTATGGTATATTTGGGGTTTTTGTTGTATTGAAGGTCCCAAATTATAGTTGGATTGTTTTTGAGCTGTTGATTGTATTATGTTTGTATCTCGCCTATAGTAGGCTTGAGGGAGCAGTAAAATCAGGGAAATGATGCCCGTTTTATTTTAGAATCGAATTATCATTTGAGATACGTGATATACTAGCGCCATCTAAGTTGTACATGTATTTCTTTGTTATAGGGTTGGCGCGCTAGTTGTCGTAAGCTTGTTGTTGAGTTGCATTGACGACTTGAGGTATGTTAAGGCTATCCCTTCTTTTCTTTTGGCATGATCCATTCATTTATACAACGAAATGAGCAAACCCGTAACTTTCACAAATGACTCTATTCTTAGAAGTACTAGGGGTGCCTATGTCCTTGATTCCCCATGTGTCCTGTTATTATATCGTCTGTTCATGGGTCTTAGAAAATACGTAGGTTGATAAAGTTTATTTCATGATATTAACCGAAGGCATATTGATCTAATGACATTCCGAGAGATCTTATTGACTTACTTCATTTTTGCATTGCATTCATTTATACATGTATATTGACCCATGACTAGATGGCGTTATATACGCGTATAATATATGTATATAGGGTATGGGGAAAAGTTATGGCATTATATACGCACCACTACCTGATCAGCTAGTAAACGTTGATGATTTCGCCCACAGAGGTCGAGATGATATGATGGGATGCCCTCAGAGGCTTGATGATGTTACGTACGCATATACCTATGCATTATATGACATTTATATGCATATTCATGACATTATAAATGTTTCATGATTCACAGAGCTATTCAGACTTACAGGTTGAGTTCTTTACTCTATGTTTCTTTCGTGTCTTTATATACTACTTTCAAGCCTTACATACTCAGTACTTTATTTGTACCGACATCCTTTTTGCCTGGGGACGTTGCGTTTCATGCCCGCAGATCCCGATAGACAGGTTGATAGTCCTCCTAGTAGGCTATCAGCTCAGCGGAACGTGCTGGGCACTCCACTTGCTCCAGAGTTACCTATTTGGTCAGTATAATTTGGAGATGTATTGATTGGTATGGTGGGGCCCTGTCCCGACCTTTATAACGTTTATGTACTCTTAGAGGCTTGTAGACAGATGTCATGTATATGGATATTTGTATGGCTTGGTCGGCCTATGTTTTGAGTGTACAAATGATCATGTCGGCTTTATAGGCCCGTATGTCACATGTATAAGTTTCAATATCATGTTGGGTCGTCCTATGTCTAATATTCCCCTATTTTTTATTCTGGTTATCTCATGATGGCTCTTCTGGCTAACTTACCCATGATAGTATGATAAGAAAGATACGTTACGTTGGTACTAAGTTGTGCAAGGCACCGGGTGCCCGTCGCGGCCCTACGGTTTGGGTCGTGACACATACGATATGGTGGAATAGAAATGGGCTGAGTGCCCGGCAACAAGTCAATAACAAAATCGATATCCCTATCGGGCGGCATGCCCGGAAGATCCGTTGGGAATACATCTAGATAGTCTCTCACTACCGGAATTGACTTAACGGTAGGAGTATCAACACTGACATCACTCAGGAAGGCTAGATATGTGTCACACCCCTTCCATTGGAGGCACAAAAAATGAGTTTCGGGATCGTTTGGGATGAGAAACGAGGCAGAATAGCTGGCAGAAAAATATATAAAATGAGGGTTTGTTCATTCGGTCATATTTTGATTTGGGGATCTCAGATTTGGGCGATCTTTCGGGCGATTTTCACCATAAGGATTGGGGTAAGTGTTCTCTATTCAGTTTTGGTGATATTTCATGAATCCTTCTTCGTTTTTGGGATTTGATTGATGATTTTAAAGTGAAATTGAGGGAGTTAGGGTTTGAGTTTTGGAGAGTTTAAGTGACGATTTGAGGGACCAAACAGAGTCCGATTTTGATGAATTTTATATGGTTAGACTCGAGAGAGGACGAGGTTTATTATTCTGCCATTTTTGACTGATTTCGAGACGTGGGTCCGGGGGCCGGGTTTTGGCCGGTTTCGGATTTTTGGCATATTTGGTAGTTTTTATTGTGGAATTCGATTCGTTAGTCTATGTTGATGGTATTAATCTGATTATGGTTATATCTGGAGCTTTTGGAGACTAAGTCCAGAGACGAGGGCATCCCGGAGTAGGATTTTACGCTGTTAAAGTAAGTAACAGTTTTAACTCTGGCTTTGAGGGTATAAACCCGGAGAATTTGATATCGTTTGACTATTTGGAGGTGATACCCATGCTAGGTGACGGGCGTGTGGGCGTATACCTCGAGGGATTGAGACTTGGTCCGTCCCGTGAGGCCTCATGGCCATCATCTATGTTTACGTAGTTACTTGTTGTTGAACCTGTCTTCCTTCATGTTAGATATCATGCTTAGGCTTTATTCATGCTCACATTATTTGTACTCAGTCATAGAAATTATTGTACATATTTACCTCAGTCTCTATTATTTGCTAATTTGTTGTGATACTTGATGTGGGTTGTGTTCCATTATTTGTTGATGATGGTGAGGCTAGTGAGGTACATGATTGAGTGAGGCCGAGGGCCTGGTTGTGAGGATATTAATACCATAGCGCGTGAGTTGTCCGCATAGCACGTGAGTTGACCGTGCAGGTCCAGGTATTGATACCATAGCGCGTGAGTTGTTCACGTAGCACGTGAGTTGACCGTGCGGATCCGGGTATTAATATGATGGCACGTGAGTTATCCCTGCTTAGCGCTTTGGGCTTTGGGAGCCCCTCCGAAGTCTGTACACACCCTCAGTGAGCGTAGAGTGTTGAGTGTTGAGTGTTGAGTGTTGAGTGCTGAGTGCGACTGATGAGTGATGGAGTAACACTGCTGTGAGGTTGTATTTATTTGTGTTGTTGCTGCATTTATCTGTTAAACTTCTTTGTGGCATTTACTGAGTTATGGAATTTACCTGTTTATTTATGTTTATTTTTAAATTGTGAAAATAAATAATTGGACTATTTTACTTAGCTCGTCACTACTGCTCAGTTCCTTAGTTATTTCTGTTACTACTGAGTCGGTTGTACTCATACTACACCCTGCACTTTATGTGCAGATCTAGGTGAGTTAGAAGGCGGCGATCGTTAAGTTCAGGACGGCTATCTTTAGAGACTGCAAGGTAGCTGTTAGCGTCCGCAGGACCCTGTTACTCCTCTTGTCATTTCTTCTTTTGGACAGTTAGACAACTTATATATCTTAGTTCATAGTTTTAGATGTTCATGACTTAGTGACACCCCGATGTTTGGGGCTCGTTTCCGTATTTTTCTATATTATATTAAGAGTTGATTTAGTTTATGAAAAATTTAATTGTTGAAATATTTTATTAAATTCTTATAATCGGTTTAGTAGTAATACTTTGGAAAGTAGGCTTGCCTTGTAACATGATAGGCGCCATCACGACCATGGTTAGATTTTTGGGTCGTGACATTAACATCACGGGTACGAAATCAAGAAGCGATAACATTAGAACAATCCCTACGACGTAAGAATCTCTATATCGCCTCTCTTTTTCTTTGTAGTTTGAGTTTTGGAAGGTACTTCATAGATAAGAAAACGTCTACTTTCTGTATTTAAGCTTTTAAAAATCAAGGAAGTTTGATAAATTCGTTTCCTAATAGTTAGAACTCACGGGACGGTGATCGGAAGCCGTTGCAGTTTCAGTCTAATTGATAACTTGTTGATTGGGTGTGTTATGGTATATTTGGGGTTTTTGTTGTATTGAAGGTCCCGAATTGTAGTTGGATTGTTTTTGAGTTGTTGATTGTATTATGTTGTATCTCGCCTATAGTAGGCTTGAGGGAGCAGTAAAATCAGGGAAATGATGCCCGTTTTATTTTAGAATCGAGTTATCGTTTGAGATACGTGATATACTAGCGCCATCTAAGTTGTACATGTATTTCTTTGTTATAGGGTTGGCGCGCTAGTTGTCGTAAGCTTGTTGTTGAGTTGCATTGACGACTTGAGGTATGTTAAGGCTATCCCTTCTTTTCTTTTGACATGATCCATTCATTTATACAACGAAATGAGCAAACACGTAACTTTCACAAATGACTCTATTCTTAGAAGTACTAGGGGTGCCTATGTCCTTGATTCCCCATGTGTCCTGTTATTATATCGTCTGTTCATGGGTCTTAGAAAATACGTAGGTTGATAAAGTTTATTTCATGATATTAACCGAAGGCATATTGATCTAATGACATTCCGAGAGATCTTATTGACTTACTTCATTTTTGCATTGCATTCATTTATACATGTATATTGACCCAAGACTAGATGGCGTTATATGCGTGTATAATATATGTATATAGGGTATGGGGAAAAGTTATGGCATTATATACGCACCACTACCTGATCAGCTAGTAAACGTTGATGATTTCGCCCACAGAGGTCGAGATGATATGATGGGATGCCCTCAGAGGCTTGATGATGTTACGTACGCATATACCTATGCATGATATGACATTTATATGCATATTCATGACATTATAAATGTTTCATGATTCACAGGGCTATTCAGACTTACAGGTTGAGTTCTTTACTCTGTGTTTCTTTCGTGTCTTTATATACTACTTTCAAGCCTTACATACTTAGTACTTTATTTGTACCGACATCCTTTTTGCCTGGGGACGTTGTGTTTCATGCCCGCAGGTCCCGATAGACAGGTTGATAGTCCTCCTAGTAGGCTATCAGCTCAACAGAACGTGCTGGGCACTCCACTTGCTCCAGAGTTACCTACTTGGTCAGTATAATTTGGAGATGTATTGATTGGCATGGTGGGGCCCTATCCCGACCTTTATAACGTTTATGTACTCTTAGAGGCTTGTAGACAGATGTCATATATATGGATATTTGTATGGCCTGGTCGGCCTATGTTTTGAGTGTACAAATGATCATGTCGACTTTATAGGCCCGTATGTCACATGTATAAATGTCAATATCATGTTGGGTCGTCCTATGTCTAATATTCTCTTATGTTTTATCCCGGTTATCTCATGATGGCCCTCCTGGCTCACTTACCCATGATAGTATGATAAGAAAGATACGTTACGTTGGTACTCAGTTGTGTAAGGCACCGGGTGCCCATCACGGTCCTGCGGTTTGGGTCGTGACACATACGATATGGTGGAATAGAAATGGGCTGAGTGCCCGGCAACAAGTCAATAACAAAATCGATATCCCTATCGGGCGACATGCCCGGAAGATCCGTTGGGAATACATCTAGATAGTCTCTCACTACCGGAATTGACTTAACGGTAGGAGTATCAACACTGACATCTCTCAGGAAGGCTAGATATGTGTCACACCCCTTCCCAACCATATGATGAGCCTTAAGGAAGGATACAACCCTGCTAGGAGTATAATCCAACGTACCCCTCCGCTCTAACCGCGGTAAACTTGGCATAGCCTATGTCACAGTCTTGGCATGACAATCAAGAATGGCATGATAGGGCGACAACCAGTCCATGCCCAAAATAACATCAAAGTCTACCATAGTGAGTAATAATAGATCAACTATGGTCTCAAAACCACCTATAACAACTAAACACGACCGATACACACGGTCAACAACAATAGAATCTCCCACAGGCATGGACACATAAACAAGAGAACTCAAAGAATCACAAGATATACCAAAATATGGAGCAAAGTAAGATGATACATATGAATAAGTGGAGCGTGGATCAAATAAGACTGACGCATCTCTATGACAAATTGAAATTACCCGTGATAACTGCGTCTGATTCAATCACCTCCATCCTACTCGGAAGTGCACAACATCTAGGCTGGCCTCTCCCTCTAGGGTGACCCCTACCTGCCTGACATCCACCCATAGGTGGCTGTGCAGGTCGAGTGGCAACTGGTGCGGTAACCACAGCTTGAGAAGTCTGGGGACCCTGTGGAATACGTGGACCCTGAGTACTCCATGGAGGTGCACCCCTCCTGAGTCTGGTACAGTCCTTCACCATATGATGAGTATTTCCATACTAAAAACATGCTCTCGGAGGACATAGCTGCTGAAACTGGCTCTGGCCTGGTCGACTAAACTAACCGCTGAAAGCACCCTGTGTAGGAGGTGCACTAGATAGTGGCGGTGCAAAATGGGCAACCCGAGACCTGGGAGTAACCGGAATACCACTGGAAGATGGAGGTGCTGAATGTACTGGACGGCTCACATAGCCTCTACCATGAAGAGCGGCAACTAGGGCACGGGCACCGCCATATCCCTTAGAATCTCGAGGCCTCTTGGCCTCCTTGTCCTCTCTGTCCCGGCCCTATATACCCTCCAATCTCCATGCGATCTCTACGACCTGCTGATATAGGGTATCAGTCTCCAACTCTCGAGCCATGCTCAATCTAATACCATAGTTGAGCCCCTCGATAAATTGACGGACTCGATCTCTGACTATGGAAACTAAGGCAGGTGCATGTTTAGACAACTCGCTGAACCTGACAGCATACTCTGACATGGTAATAGCACCCTAGTGCAACTGCTCAAACTCCACGCGCCATGCATCCCGAAGGCTCTGGGGAACAAACACTCTCAGGAACATCTCTGAAAGTTGGTCATGTGAGTGAAGCTGCCTCGACTGGTACACTGGTCCCGACAGCTGGAAAGTAGTGAAAGTAATCCTGCTCATCTCCATTATAGCCATGGTACAGAGAATACAGTGGCACTTCTCCAGAAAGCCTTGTGCGTCCTCTGTGGCTAGGCCCTTTCAATAGGAGGATGGTACCTCTTGTACCTCTCGAGTCTGAGCTGCTCCTCCTCAGATGTTGCTGCCCTAACCTCGAGCTGAATTGGGACAATCAGATGCACTGGTATAACCTCTAGGACCTGGTCAACATGGACCCGCTGCTTTAGCGTATGGGCTGCGGTAGTCTGTGCTCCTCCCCCAGCCTGAGATGTGGCCGGTGCAAGTGGGATCAACCCTGCCTAAGCTAGAGTACCAAACATACTCAAGAACTGGGCGAGAGTCTCATGAAGTGCGGGGTAGCAACATGTGCCTCAAGTGCCTGCCCCCCAACTGTAGCTACTGGTGGATCCTCTGTCGCAGCTCGGGCAGGTGCCTCTGGTTGAACCACGTGCCCCTCCTCGACCCCGGTCCATATGAAAGCTCTCCTCACACTCCTTGGTCCATATGAACAGAGCACCCTTCTGGATCAATCTGGTCATAGGTGCAGCAATAGATGAGAACCTTTCTACGATACGACGGTAATACCCTGCCATATCAAAAAAATCCAGATCTCAGTAGCTGACGATGGTCTGGGCCCACTCTGCACTGCCTCAATCTTCTTCGGATCTACCTTAATCCCATCACTCAACACCACATGACACAAAAAAGGCACAGAATCAAGCCAGAATTCACACTTTGAAAATTTTGCATACAACTTCTTTTCTCTCAAGGTCTGGAGAATGATCCTCAGGTGCTGCTCATGATCCTCCCGGCTCTGTGAGTACACCATAATTTCATCAATAAACACAATGACGAATGAATCAAGATATAGCTGGAACACACTGTTCATCAAGTGCATGAATGTTGCTGGGGCGTTGGTCAGCCCAAATGACATCTCAAGAACTTGTAATGACCATACCGAATCCTAAAAGCAGTCTTTGAAATATCCGGATCTCGAATCCTCAGCTGATGATAGCCTAACCGTAAACCAGTCTTTGAGAACACTCTGTAGCTGATCAAATAGGTCATTAATGTTTGGCAATGGATACTTGTTCTTCACCGTAACCTTGTTCAACTACCGATAATCAATACACATGCATATAGATCCATCCTTCTTCTTTACATACAAAACTGGAGCACCCAAAGGTAACACTAGCAATAAATAGCCCATGGCTCAATCACAATATGTACAAGAGTCTCAACAATAGCAACCAAAAGTGAATAACTCAACAAGAATGGTATTTCAACAAATTACAACTTTACATCAATGTGAATCACGGCCTTTATAACTTCAACACCAAATTCAATAATAAGATATTCCAAGAAATATCAACTTCAAGTAAAGGAACTCAACAGTTAAATAATGAATAAGGAATTGAGAGAACAATAACTTCAACTAAACATGTAAATACAATTAGCAAATAAGAGATAAGACAAGTACTAACAATGTCAATTAAAGTATGTGAAGATAGACTAATGATGATGAATATAACATGTTATGGCAACTCAATTAAAAGCATGGAATGAATCTTCATAGCTAAAACCGGTCAATTACAACATTTAGCCCGTGTACACACTCGTCACCTTGCGTACACAGCTTTCACATATCACAATTAACGTAAAAGAAAACCAACCCTAAGGGGTAATTCCCCCACACAAAGTTAGGCAAGACACTTACCTCAAAACACGCTAACTCAATCCACTAGTAAGCCTTTTCCGTGATTATGCAACTCCGAACGGCTCGAATCTAGCCAAAACAACTTCATACAATTAATACCAACTATAGGAAGCTATTCCGAACAATAAAGTTGAAATCTTTAAAGAGAAACAAAAAGTCAACTCAAAAAGTCAACCCCAGGCTCGCGTCTCGGAACCCGACAAAACTTATAAAAATTCGAATACCCATTTGATAACAAGTCCAACCATACAAAAATTACTCAAATCCAACTTCAAATCGCCTTCCAAATCCCAAAAATTGGTCTAGGAAGTTTCACAATTTTCCCCAAATTTCTAACTCAAATCACTAATTCAATGATAAAAATAACGATGGATTCATGTACAATATCCAAATCCGAGTTAAAATCACTTACCCCGATGATTTCCTTGAAAATCCCTCTAAATATCGCCACCAACCTATCTCTCTAGGTCAAAAGATGAAGAATGGAATTAAACCCTCGAACACACTCTTTTCTGCCCAACGATTTTGCACCTGCGAACCCTCAACCACATCTGCGGCTCCGTACCTGCAAAATTTCCATCGCAGGTGCGGTCCTCACTTAGACCTAGCTCCCTTCGCTTCTGTGGACAAAGTCTCGCTTCTGCGAGCTTGCTGCTGTGGAATTTCGACCGCACCTGCGGTCCTTAACAAGCCACTCCTAGTTCCGCGTCTGCGGAAGAAAACTCGCGCCTACGGATGCGCATATACGCCCAAGTGTCTGCACCTACGATCCAAGCCTGGCCTGGCCCTTTCTACTTCTGCGCTACTTCACTGGCACCAGCGAGTCCGCACCTACGACCACTCCCACCACAAGTGCGATGACACCAGAATCGCTAAAGCTTCCGCAAACAACCAAGTCCGAAATGTCCCGATTTCAATCTGATTCACCCCCGGGACCCCGTCCGAATATACCAACAAGTTACAAAACACATAACGGACCTACTCGAGACGTAAAATCACATCCAACAATTGTGATTCTATGAATCACAACCCAATTCAAACCTATTAAAACTTTGAACATCTGATTTCCAAAAGTAACGTCGATTCATACCAAAACAACTCCGATTGACCTCAAATTTTGTACACAAGGCATCAATGATACAACAGACCTATTCTAAATTTCAGAATTAGAATCTGGCCCCGATATCAATAAAGTCAACTTCCGATCAAACTTCTTAACCTTCCAAACCTTCAACTTTCTAATTTTTGCCAATTCAAGATGAAACAATCTACGAACCTCTAAATCAACATCCGGACATGCTCATAAGTCCAAAATCGCCATACGAAGCTATTAAAATAGTCAGAACTCCTGTACTGAGTCATTTACACAAAAGTTAAACTACGATCAACTCTTTCAACTTTACCCTCCAACTTAGGGACTAAGTGTCCTATTTCACTCTGAAACTCACCTGAAACAAAAACAAAACACCTCAACAAGTCGCATAACCACAATATGATAGAGAGGAGGCAATAAGTTGGGGAACAAAGCTAAAATACTCAAAATGATTGGTCGGGTTGTTACAGATTGTTTGATAACCCTTTCAATCCTGAAGTTATAAGTATTAAGGCATGTCTATGTACAGTCAATTACATGTGCTCATGATCCTGCTTGATTATGTCGTAGAAGTTACTCTATGCATATTGTAATGTCCTATCCTTATACACCATACTCTGATATGAATCTTCCTAGATCAATGTTATGTCCTGAGCTGCTTCTGTGTTCTCTAATGTACTGTAGTGTCTTGTTTGCTTAAAGTTATTGAATTTTTGTGTGCCTGAAACATTAAAAGGTTTACTGTGACAGCTTATATCTATTGCTTGTATCCTGGATATGTGAAACTTCTGAGTTGACACTTTATTTTTGTTTAAACCTTCAGGGAAGATTAATAGTGGGTGACTAAAAGTATTTGGGTGTGAAACTTGGTTTATTGTTAAGGTACCCCTCCCTGATACAAGCACTATTCGGGGTCCGTGAGGCCCTCGTGAACTGTGAGGTGTCAAGGGTCCACAAGGGGGATTTTATCCATAAATAAGGGTTTACGGTAAGCTTTTAGTCACTAACTTTATTTAATCCTCATTGGATTAACACAAATAAGAACTGACCTTATTGTATTCCTCAACTCTATATTATTACTTGCCATGATCTTATTTTATTTCTACATCACATTGATATATACTAATTATCCTTTGTTCTTTTGTATACATGTTCAAACTAGGCCTGCTGAGTCCATTTGGAGATCAAGCCCAGCTTCAAGACTTCGGCCGCTTCCTCTGCTTTCCTGCTTGTAGAGCCTGTCTTGATTTTGAATCCTGTTGGGCTTGGCCTGCTCGCCATCCCAATTCCAAAGGTCCAGCTCTCTCCTCCCTTTTATGTTAAACAATAGGTTATCATTTATTGTCATTCTTGTATATTATATATATATATATATCTTCGGAAACTAACCTCGCTATTGGAAATTATTTGATATTTTATTTATTTAGGAAACATAGGCAAACCAAGACCTATGGATAAAAAGGTTAAACAAGACTATGAGATTCGCTTGCTCTCTATTGCTTCAATACACTATGAGCAATAATATTTAAAACAAAACCTTTCAATAAATAAACATTTTACTCATGTTTATCGCCAATAATTTCAGACTTTAAGTTTTTGACATATTTATGAATGAAAATCAACTCTTCTCGAAAATCTTCAAGCAGATCACATACACATACCATTTTCAAGAAATAAAAACAAAGCACAACCGAGTTTGAAAATGATAAACCTCTATAAGTTCAAGAATGCAAGGCTTTTTTGCTGAAATGATTTTCAAATAAGGTATACCTATTTCCAACTTAAGGTATATATTTTTAAAGAATGATATACCTATTTCCAACTTAAGGTATATATTTTTAAAGAATGATCTCTTGTTTTAAAAATTTATAAATTTACAAACGAGTAACATCTCTGTTTCAAAAGAAAGTTGACAACCTTTTCCAAAAAACAATGAGCTTTCAAACAAACTTAAAACATTTTTCCATAAATTTCACATAGCAACTTTAGCCGCCAACTAAGCAGAATATAGACTTTTATTTTTCCAAACCTAGCCTGTGTATAAGGAGCTACCTCAGGTATGTTTTAAGGGATGCCTAACACCTTTCCCTTAGAATAACTAGAACCCTTACCCAAGCCTCACAAATTAGCAGACCATTAGGATAATAACTTTCACAGACATATAGGTACCCTAATATACCTTAAAATCTTAGGTGGCGACACTCTTTTATTAACATCAGAAGAACCATTAGTTGTATTGTATTTTAACTAGTTCTAAATAGGGTGCAACAACATGGCGACTCTGCTGGGGATTCACACTTAGGTTCTGACCTTAGCAGACATAGGCTAGACTTGAACTTGGGGATGTTTTGTTATATTCTCCTTTAATTACACTTGATCTTCAAATATGTGTTTACTCGCTTTATCCTACCTATTTATGCTTTATAACCTGTTGATACATGCTTACCTGTTTAATTTTAATATTGTTGTTGTTTTACCATAATTATCTGTTACTGCTTTATACACTTCCATCGAATTCTTTCCTATCGAGTCTTGGCCATATACAATCACACAAAATGGAATGCGAGGGTTGTCTTTTGACCCCTCCAAACCTTCTTTCAAAACTATCTAGTTTCAAAGAATGACTTTGTCAGGTCAACTGACATAATGCCTCCCAGTTATTCAGTCAAACTCCAAAATTAGGAAACACTCTACTCTTAGAAAACATAGGTCATGTTGCATAAACCCTAGGTGGGTCTATCCCTGGTATTGACTCATAATTAGGAAAGCTACCTTAGTGTCAATGGTCATGCATCCAACGACATGTTTTATGTGGAACGACGAATCAATCAAGATAAGAAACCCAGAATCTGGAGAAAACTACTTACCAAACCTTTCACCCATTTAGATAGAAATCAATCTAAATGTCCCGGAGATTAACATGGTCATGCGTGCAGCTCAAAAATTGAAGCAGTGGTGGAGGAACATTTGAAGGGAGCAGGGGGACAAAATCAGAATGTACTTAGGAGCACTAACTGCACTGATGAACTCCCGACTTGATAGGGTACTCACCAGGTCGCTGATAGAATTTTGGGACCCAGCCAAGGTGGTCTTCAGATTTGTCGAATGTAAGCTGACACCAACATTGGAGGTAATTACCATGGGTTACTCCATGCACTACGACTGAGAAGCAACAGGAACTTGAGAAACGTCGAGGATGGATGGGTGAGTCTGGACTAGCTATTTGACAGATTTGGACACCAGGAGAGCTATGAGTGGCATCTTGAGAGATTCAAGTGTGATCAAGTGGCATGGGAGAGCCTTCGCCTCCTAAACTTTTCTCTAGCACTGTTGGGACTTGTACTTTTCCCACAGAGAAAGGGGCGGATCAACATCAATATGTTACCTCTGGTTTTGGCTACATTCAAAGAAAATCTATGGGTCATCCTCGTTCCTATGATACTAGCGGAGACATTTCGAGCACTGTCGGTGTGTTAAGAGGATATGATTTCATCAGAGGCTGCAACTTTCTACTAAAAATATCGGCTATCTTCTAGAGGGAGCCGACCATTGACTACTTCGACGGCACTAGTAACATGATTCATACCCACAATGAAAGGATGAGGTATTGGGCTGCACCACATAGCTAGGAGGAGTGATGGGAGCTTTTGACCCACTTGAGCGGGGAATTCATCAACTAGAAACTTTCTTGTTTGAGCAACTGAGCGATCCTGAGATGCCTAGGAAAGTACATCATCGAGTTGGTAGATCCAGAGGGGATTCAGCCGTACGCACCACTAAGGGTTTTGAGGCAGTTTATTTTGATTCTGGCGTGCCTCTCTGGTGAAGGACAACTTTGTATGAGGATGATTACAAAGGGCAGATTCCAATCCCGAGGGTAAAAAGGCTCCAGGATGCGTGGAACGACTTGATTACAATGGGAATGGGGCAAAACCCCTAGTACACGCTTGAGTATTTTGTATGGATCAACAAAGAAGATGAGCTGGCTAGGCCCAATAGATAGGGATTAACCGGATTGAAGGACTTAGCAACAACCTTGCAGATATACCAAGAGATCGTGCCTCACTATCTCATCACCATTGCCATGCATCAACAGGTAGTTTCGGGATTGGTCGACCACATGCTGCCACCGCCGGATGATAACAAATAGATAGTTGAATACATACATATCAAGTCTAAAACAGAACCAGAGGAGGATCCAGAGGAGGAACCAGAGTACAACCATGATGATGATGAGGAGGAGGTTGAAGAGGATCCTGAGGAAGATCAGGAAGAAGAGAGATTGGGAGGAGACTCTGGGGACGACTATTAAGTTGTTGATTGATTTACTTTTTGTACTTTTCATTCCCTAAGGGTGATTCTATAAGCCCATGCTATCTTTTGTAAACTTTGAAACACATGTTGTAGCCATTGACAACTCTCCCCGTCTTTGTATCAGTGATGAAGCCTTATTGTAACCCACAAATCCTGTTAATGAAAAATTAAGTTTGCTTCGGATCCGAATGTGTCAAATCTGATTATTTTTCAAACGCTTGCGATATAGACCTACCTCTGGAAAAAAGAGGTCCTTACATATCTTAGGAGACGCGCTTGTCTGAATATGTGAACTAACTGCTATATGTGATTATATCTGTGCAATCCCTGAGACTAACTTCTTCTTTTCTTTACTTTCTTGATTTATCGCTTTATTTATCCCCAAATTTGAGGTTGATTTGTGTTGGTATATACACTAGCTGAGCCACCGTGCAACCTAAGGTCCAAATGGAAGATGACTACTACAGACAACCCGACTTAAAATGCTCTAGTTGTAGCCGACAACCTAGGGAGATCGGGGGAAGGGACAAGACTTGAAATGACGAACATGTTGCCGGAATGGAACAAGAAATTGGGTCATTGAGAGAAGAGATACAGCAAATCCAGGAGTTGGCACACCTGGCCGTGACGACGCTTCCACAACTACCCCTCCCATCACTTGATTCAATCCCTGGCCATTTCCCTCCATCAACCCGACAAACAACTAATACCCCAACTACTACCACTACAAACTGCTCCATAACTCAATTCATACCGCCAGTAACCCCTACAAAGCCACCAAACCCTCACATACACACACCATACATTCCCAATTATGTTCGAGCTCCACAAAATCTACCAACCAGCACCAATTTGGCCCACACCCCTCGTCGTAATAAATTCACTTTCTCCAACAACCATACGTAGTATATACCTATGGCACACACCGCCACCCATTAGCGATATGTTCCACCCAAATATGTTACTTCTAAACCCATCTTTACCACACCTATCACAGTCAGAGTGCCTTGTGAGATAGACCAGAATGCCGAATTGGAGAGAGAAGCACAATGCAAAGAAGATATGTCATTATCTGAACAACTACTGTTATTAAGGAAAGAGATGAAGAACCTCAGAGTAGCTCGAGGGAGCGAGAGCTTGGGTTATGAGTACCTATGTATACACCCTGATGTTGACATGCCCGTAGGGTACAATCCTCCAAACTTGACATCTTTGATGGAACAGGCAATCCGCACGCTCACTTGAGGACATACTATGACAAGTTAGTCGGAGTGGGAGAAACGAAAAGTTAAGAATGAAACTATTTATAAGAAGACTTACTGGGGAAGCACTCACTTGGTAAACCAGAAAAGACTTTGGGAATTGGAGGGAGTGGTAGGACATGGGTGAGGATATAATGAACATTTCAGGTTTAACACTGTGATCACTCCGGATAGATTTGGTGAATCTACAAAAGAAGCTCTCTAAATCATTCCAAGAATATGCTCACCGTTGGAGATCAGAAGCTACTAGGGAACAATCCTTGTTGGATGATAACGAGCTGACTAAGTATTTCATCTGTGCTCAAGAAGGAATCTACTTCAAGAAGATGACGGGAATGATGGGTTAGAAGTTCCCTAAGCTGGTCAAAATGGGAGATTTCCTGGAAGAATGTATTAAGTCAGGAAAGATACAATCAATGGCCGCTCTACAAGCTGCTAGCAAGGCTATACAATCTGGTTCCATCAACAGTGGAAAGAAGAAGAAAGAAAAAGTGTCTGCGATTGTCCCCTACTATCAATGGAGTCCTCCTTGTCGAACCAATTCCTACCCCACAAACATGCCTCCTTCACATCAACCAACTTAAACCCCCAGTATATAATACCCAATCATACTACAACACAATTCACGATTTGTAAAATAATTAAATCTATTCTCTCTCCATACAAGGCAATTTCAGGTGACTTCAACAAACCCTATTGTATATCGTCGAAATGGTCACAGCCCCGACGTCCGGTGGTGGTAAGCAACCGGACAAAGCTCAAAACATGCATGATCCGAATTTAGGCATAACCATCACTCCTTCCCCAACTGCTACAGATATCAAAGATGGTGGCACAAAAGCTGTAGCAATTAATCGACTGGGCTCCGAGAAAAACTCCCAACTCGCGGTTGGGCCAAATCATGTAACTTCAAGCCATGGGGATCGTTCTCCAATTCAAACATTATCAATCCAACAAATCTCTCTTCAACCAACATCTGGATTCATCAATAAGGAGTTGCTACCTCATCAACTGATTGAGAATGAAACCCTAATTCCCCGTCCGGCATAGGAATGTGATCTCAACATGACTAAGGTGGTCCCTAGCCAACCAATTGCCACATCAATGCAAGAAAACACAACTAAAGAACATGCTGCCCCAGGTGCTCGAGGTAATGTCACAACAAATTCTTCCATCCAAACGGGTGCACAAGGTGAATCTCTATCTTCTTTAAAACAATCGGAATCTAATTTTCAACTTGCAATACAACCACCTTAAAAGACTACAGATCAGCCACCATCTTCAACTGAAGCACAAACCATGAGGATTAGTTCTAGAGCCATTATTCCTGTTTCTAACACAGCTGCTGAGAATGCCCCTTCCAACACTAAGGAAGCCCCCAATTCAACCAATCAACAAACTAATAACACCCTCCAAAGTAATCAAGCCAACACTATAGTAACACAACATCAACTAAATGCTACACAAGCACAACCAACTCCCACAATTCAAGAACACCCCAAAAAACCAACCCAGTACCACAAAAAATACCCTGACAAAAATATCCTCCAACTTTGATAAACCTGAGCAACCTAACCACTCCAATCAAAACCCTATAGTAAAGCAAATCCCTAGCACCACAAACACCAATACACAACCATCAAAAACCAACCCCAGAACCAAACAACCAGCTGTCAACCAACCTTCCACTCCTCCATCACCCACAATCAAACACTCTTATGTTAATAATTTGAGGGCAAGGAATGAGACTGAGGTAGAGCCAATTGAATTCACTCCACCTAATATCACTACCAATCAAGTCAACCTGCTGTAATCTTCACCATGGAGGATTACATGGTGAAGTTGGATGCAAGATGTGAGTATACTATGGTGGGCAAATTGTCAAACACCATCCCTAGATAGGAGGCCATCAGAAGAAGTTTTGTGGCACAAACTGAATTAAAGCGAGATGTTAAAATTACCCATTTTAATGCAGTACTGTATATATTGATCTATATAATGAATATGATCATGTCACTATTTGTACAAGGTAATTCATGTACATTTAGGGATAAATCATAAAGCTGGAAGCTTGGGCACCTACATTCAACCCTGTTAAAGACTCTTCAATTGTGCTAATATGGGTAGTCATTTCGGAATTGCCCTGACACTATTTTACATGGAAATACTAAGAGGGCTACTATCTCCTATTAAAAAGGCCCTTCACTTTGATCTGGCATCATTTCAAAAGATAAGGGGCAGTGTGGCAAGGGCCAAAATACAAATTGATCTGACCAAATCAAGACCCTATCATGTTCGATTGGGATTTGATGACAAACAAGATGAGAATGGAGAAGGACAGTGGCTTGAGGTTCAGTATGAAAACATACTTGAGTATTGTTTATATTGCAAACATTTAGCTCATAACATACAAGCACGTCCAGTCAGACAAAAGGATGAGGAAAACAAAAAGAAGAAGAACAATCTAGAAGTCAACAAGGAAGTGTTAGTTTAGCAAAACATTTCTGAAACCCAACCAAAGGTGCAAAATCAATAGGGCCAAAAAGAGAGCCATAACAAAGAAGGTAAAGACAATAATGCTGGAAATTACCAAGATAGAAAGGAATGCCAAAGCACATGGCCTAACCCTCCAACTGATGAATGGCAAACACAAAGGAAAAGACACATCCAAGGGTACAACCAACAGAATAACAAGTAGCAGAACCACCATTATGGACAAAAATAAAATTATGAACAACGGGTGAGGAAGATAAGCAACGAACATGAAGGCAGTAAAAACCAAGAGAAAGCTGATGCCCAATCTTTAGATACAGCTATTGCTGATCCAACTAATGGAGAGAATGGTACGCGTACTATCTCTCAGGAGTTACCTAATCCAGATGAAGTCAGTTCTAAAGAAGATGAAGGAGTTCAAGATGGCACCAACCAACAGAATACTGAATATGGTACAGAGGAAGTATACTGTGACATAGAGACTTCTGAAGAGGAAGGTCAGCCCTGTGACATGAAAAGACTAATTAAAGGTAAATATCATGTAGCTTCTGACTTGCAAATTCAGTCCTCCGGACCTAAGCACAAACCAAGTCATAAAAAAAAGGAGAGAAATGAAAAGGAAGGGTATCAACACAATTCAGCACACAACAGATATTGACAGTACTGCTACCTTACCTAAGGAACAGCCTCAGAGCCCAAGCATGATATCTGGTTTTGAAGCTGATGGTCCATGCAAAGCTGAAGGTTACAGGAAATAAGGGATTGATAATCCCTCATTGCCTTAATCCCCAGTTGATGACAAAGAAAGTAATATGGATAAAAAGGGAGAAGCTAATCAAGATGGTTCTTCTGGCACTTTATTGCATGCAGAAACACAATATGAGCAGCCCAACTCCCTACAAATTTGATTGATGGAAATCTTCCACTCAGTAGGTTACCTCTAGTATGTCCAGAGAAAGATGAATACATGCCCATATAGTCAGAAGATGACAACAAAGGGGATCCAAAGAGGAGTTTGAAGAGTTCAATGGAGGATTTGATGATGAATAACATTGTAGTCTTCTAGTGGCAACTATAAATTGTGGCCCTGGGAAAGGAAAAGCCACAATTACACCACCTTTACCCTCAAAAGTCAGAAATACACCCAGATTAACTAGAAGAAAAGCTGCAACCAGCATTAATATCCCACCAAAATCCAAAAAAACCCATCAGTTTTAAATGATTAGTACAATCATTTTGAATGCAAGAGGAATCAGATCCTCTGGAGCCATTGAAAGGCTCAAAACTCTGAAACAAATTCATAAACTCTCTTTCATTACTGTATTGGAATCTTTCCTTGATATCAATTACCTCACTTACTTTAGACATCATCTCTCCATGCATATGCAGCTTCCAATATCAATGGCAAAATATGGGCATTCCAGGATCAAGAATTCAATGGCAATGTCTTAGATCAAGATGAGCAACAAATGTCTATTGAACTGAGGCATGCTGAAGCAAAGGGGAAAATTTCACATCACTATTATTTATGCAAAATGCAAATCACATTTGAGAAGAAGTCTTTGGGAAACACTGAGGTTCAAATCCACAATGTGCAATGTCCCTGGGTGTGTTATTGGGGACTTCAATATCATTGCTTCTGTTGAAGAGAAGATTGGAGGAGTCTCATACTAGATGAATAAGAGCCTGGACTTTCTCAGTATGATTGAAGACTGTGGGCTCACAGACCTTGGATACTATGGACCAAGACATACATGGTCCAATGGGAGAGGTCCCTGCTCTATTGTCTGGAAAAGGCTGGATAGAGGTCTAGTAAATGACAATTGGCTTACCTTCTTCCCTGGCACAACTATCACACATCTAGCTTCTGCTGGATCAGATCACTCTCCACTGCTTATGGAGATGCATGTGAGACAAGAAACAAGAAGGAGATACTTTAAATTCCTCAACTACTGGTTTGAAAATGACACCTGCATGCCTTTGATTCTCAGAGTTTGGAGTATGAATGTCAATGGACGTGCAATGTGGATCTTCCACCAAAAATTAAAGGCCGTCACTAAGGCCCTGAGCTTATGGTCTAAGGAACAATATGGGGATATCTTCCAAAATCCTAAAGAGTTTGAACAAAAAGTCAAGGAATCTGAAGAGAAATGAACAAATACTAACAATCCAGTTGATAGGATTAACTTACAGGAGGTACATGCCCAATATGTAAGATATCTGAAGATTGAAGAAGCAGTATTGAAACGGAAGACCCAACTTCAATTGTTTAAATAGGGTTATGCAAATACTAGATATTTTCACAGTCTTTTTAGAGAAAGAAGAAGAGGACTGTACATCCAAAAAATCAAAGATGAAGACGGAGATTGGATACAAGGGGATGAAGATATTGGTGAAGATGCCTGTAATTATTTTGAATACCTCTTGTAAGGTCCCGTAAAATTTCACCTAAAACTTCGGGTTTCGTGGTGCCACGGTTTGATCTTTTTTGGTTGAAAATTATATCGAGGAGTTGGTGGAAATTGTAGGCAGAAGAAGGTGATTATGTGGTAAGATTCGCCACCGCAGATCCATTATGCGGGCCGCATACCCATCGCAAAGTTGAGCAGCAAAATTGTTGAATTTTGAAGGTCATTTTGTGGTCAAATATGCGGTCGCATAATCGTTTTACGGGCCGCATTTTCATCGCAGAACCAGCATGAGAAATTTCGCAAGGAGGTTCTACGGTCCATTATGCTACTGCATAATTGATCTGTAGACGTCATACCTGTTGCATACCTGCATAGAAGTGCCCAGTTCTGGAGGGCCATTATGCGGTCCATTTTGCAGACCACGGAATTGTTATGCGGTCACATATGCGACCGCAGATCTGCATCGGGGCTTCATTTTTATAATTCTATAACCTGACTCCATTTCATTTTATCTATCCATAGGGCTAATTTTTGAGGGATTATCTTATATTTTAGAAAGGGAGGATTTAAGGATTTAACTACTCAACTCTGATCAAGCCTTGGAATTTCATCATGAGGAACTTGCTAGGTTTTCTAAAAGGTAAGAATTTCTTCCCCCAATTCTCAAATTCCGGATTTGGGGTTGATTAGGGGTGATGAGAGTAGACTTATCGCATGTATGAGCTAATAGGGATTGTGGGAAAGTTGTTGGACAATCTTCGGTGATTTTGTTGTTGAGTTGGTTGAGGAAAGTTTGGGTTGTCATTGTAGCAGCTCTTGCCATACCAATTTCTCTAATCGTGCTTGTGATTCTCTCCTCTTCTATAGATTGGCATCATTAGGAGTGTCAGGACATTATTGTTACACCACAGAAAGCTCTTTCGAGATATGAAGGCTAAATTCCTCTTCTAGTATCGGAATTCCCGTATTCTTACAAAACTTCATCGTGTGTAGTTTGAACTCGAAACACTATTGAGGTGGGATATTCAAGCTAGTAAACTGATTTTCAAATTGCATAACATGTCAGAACCCCCATGTGTTAATGATTCTCTATTTTGAGTTAATTATATTATACCCCTTTTTGGGAAGAAAGTTTTGTACGAAATTAGTGTGATCCAATTTCATATATCTTATATGATGAAATCTTATGAACTTATATTTGTCAAGGCCAAAGGTGCCGAAGGGTTTTATTTGAAAGGATTTGTTTTGTACAAACTGTTATCGTTTTGAGAATCCAAATTGTGGCATAGTGTAATCACCTCCACCCGCACACATTGGGGTGAGGCGGTATGGCTGCTTTGTGTAGAGATTGTGGTTTTGTGAATACACCTCACCCGCACACATTGGGGTGAGGCGGCGTGGCCGCTTTATGTAGATATTGTGGTATTGTGATTACACCTCCACCCGTACACATTGGGGTGAGGCGGCAGGGCCGCTTTGTGTAGAGATTGTGGCATTGTGATTACACCTCCACCCGCACACATTAGGGTGCGGTGGCATGGCCACTTTGTATAGATATTGTGTCATTGTGATTACACCTCCACTCGCACACATTGGGGTGAGGCGGCAGGGCCGCTTTGTGTAGAGATTGTGGTATTGTGGTAGAGGTTGTTATAGTGGATCCCAACTTGAAATTTATAAATGTTATAGAAAGGTTTAAATGAATTTACTATGGTTTTAATGGCTATTTAAGAACTTTTATTGCTTCCATAATTCGTCACATTCTTGTTGTACTTCCAATCCTTGAAGGGGGTGTTTGGTTTTCATACGAATACTATTCCATATGTACTAACATCCCTTTTGCCGGGGGTGCTATATTTTAATGGATGGAGGTGGTTCCACAACAGGCGGTTGATCAATGATAGCAGTACATCCTCTCCTCAGCTGACTTGGTGAGCCCCACTTCCTATCGGGGTCTTGTATCTTTTGTTCTTTATGTATGATATTTTGAGGTATAGCCGGGCCCTTATTTCCGGCACTATCATATCACTCTTTTCTATCCCTTAGAGGATCCATAGACATGGTGTGGGTTGTATATTGGTGCTGCGAAAGTCTAATTAGTAATGTTGTATTTGAATCACTTGTTCCACTTCAAACTATGTAAGTGTACGTATAAGGATAACTTTCCAAATTCAACATTATCTTCAAATCTCTTAAGAAAAGAACATAGTAACGTTCTTTCTAAGAGAGCTCAACCAAGCTTTCCATTTTCATGTAACATTATTCCTAAACTCATAAGAAGAGTTTCAGCAAGCTTTCCGTTACACAACATTGATTCTAAATCTCTTGAGAAAGGGTTTCGACAAAGATGATTTTGCAATAGCAACGTTATTGCTTTGAGCATTTCATGCGGATTATTCCCTATTTCGATCTCGCCGTTACGTATTTCATCGCAATTAACGTGTGTTAGAGGGATTGTAAAGAGAATCGACTCGGGTATGTTAAGGCTATCCCTTCTTTCTTTTTGGCATGATCTATCAATACAAACGAAACGAGCAAATGCACAATTTCTATAAATGACTCTATTCATAGAAATATTAGGGGTGTCTATATTCTTGATTCCCCATGTGAATTATTATTATATCTTCTATTCATGGGTCTCAGAAAAATACGTATTTGATAAAATTTATCCGACAGGCATATTATTTTTATGACATTCCGAGAAAATCTTGTTAACGTATTTCTTAAGGCATATTATTTTTATGATATTCCGAGAAAATATTATTAACGTATTTCTTATGCATTTCATGCATTTATACATATACATTGACCCATGACCAGATGGCGTTATATACGCATATATATGTATATTATATGTATATGGGATCTGGGAAAAGATTATGGCGTTATATACGCACCACCACCGGATCAGCTGGTATACGTTGATGATTTGCCCACAGTGGCCGAAATAATATGATGGGATCCCCTCAGAGGCTTGATGATGTTATGAATGCATATACCAATGCATGGTATGACATTTATACGCATATGCATGACATTATAAAAATAAAATGATTCATAGAGCTATGCAAACGTACATGTCGAATCTTTTACTCCATGTTTCTCTCATGTCCATTATTTACTAATTTTAATTCCTTACATACTCGTTACATTATTTGTACCGACGTCCCTTTTGCCTGGGGACGCTGCGTTTCATGCCCCCAGATCTCGATAGACAGGTCGAGAGTCCTCCAAGTAGGCGATCAGCTTAGCGGAAGATGTTGGTACACTCCATTTGTTCCGGAGTTGCTTGTGTGGTCAGTATGACTAGGACATGTACTGATTAGTATGGCGGGGCCCTGTCCCGACCTTTATGACATTTATGTACTCTTAGAGGCTTGTAGACATATGTCGTGTACGTGAAAGATTGTACGGCCTTATCGGCCTATGTTTTGAGTTTATAAATGATGATGTTGGCCTATTAGGCCCATATGTCACGTGTATATAATGATGTAATAAGAAAAATACATTACGTTGGTACTCGGTTGAGTAAGGTACCGGGTGCCCGTCGCGGCCCATCGGTTTGGGTCGTGACATAAGTGGTATCAGAGCAGTTCTGTCCTAGGGAGTCTACAAGCCGTGTCTAGTAGAGTCTTGTTTATGAGTGTGTTTTGGACCACACTTATAAGCAGGAGGCTACAGGGCATTTAGGACTGTCACTCTTTCTTCTCACTCTAGATAGTGTGGTAGAGCTCAATTTCCTAAACTCTGTCTTATTCATAATACGACGATGCCCACATCCAGAAAGATGATTGGTAAAATATTGCATGTGGCTATGGAAGAGTTGAGCTAGAGGAACTCGATTCTGCATGATGCTTATGATGAGTCAATATGAGGTCTTCAGCGGATCATGCGTGTACTAAAAGGTGTAAGCTTCTTGATAAGAAGCCCTAAGGCATGAATATTTATCCACCCATCTCAGTCATGCCCTATGAGAGCAAATGGATATGGTTTAAGAGAAGGACAGGATATCAGGATCCAGCTGTGGTTAAAGTAACCCAAAATGATGGATGAATTGTTTAAGTTAAGACATTTTCGAAGGATATTACAAATGTGCTAATAGACCCCCTTATGAAACACCCAGATGGTGCACTCTAGAATATTACAATTAGATGTGAATACTAGCATGACCAAGAAAATTCAGAAGAGGCACTGAAAGTCTGGAAGGGATAAATACTACCTTAGTGTGGCTCCCGTCCCTAGTAGAGCGAAAACGTTGAGCAAACTGAAGAGCCAATGAAGGAAGCAAGGGGAGCTAAAAGCAAAAGAATGTCTAGTTGAAGTTTTCAAAAGAAAGGGATAGGCACAAATATTAGCAAGGAAATAAGAAGAGAGACAAGGAAACATTATGAGTAAGATGTGATCCATGGATGACAACGGTAGATCAAAAAGATGATAGTATTACAGAGACTATAGTCAAGTGAAGGAAAATATGAGAGGTGACAGGCCTTGAGGCCACAAAAGAATATAGGTCATAAAGTCACATCTTCATTTCGAGAAATAAGTTCGCAACTCCAACGCGACTACCAGAAGGAAAAGTTGGACTCCAGAGTAATAGAAATTAGTATGGACTAGTGAACAAGATAAACTAAATATGAATTAAGGGCTGAGTGATTTGATAATGGTCGGCATCATGAGAATTTCAGATTTCCATTCTAGCGATAATAGAATGGACAACAGAAGAAGATTCATAAGAAATTCAGAGAAAGTTCATTCAAGAAGACGCTTTCCTAAAACAAGCAATGTGAGAAACGTTAAGCTTAAGGGACTATATGTGCCAATTACACTAAGTGTCACCATCGCGAGTAAGGAATTTTGTTATCCTTGGTACAGAAGGATTACCGCAAGGCGAGTAAGGGTCATCGATGATGTGAAAGGATGCCCAAGATGAAGAGGTAAAACATCTATATGTAGGTCGTCATAGCTCCAACTCTTAGTGCTCCCCTAAAGGGGGAATATGGAGTGATGTGGCATTAAGTCAGAATTAAGTGGTTCTAGTAGTTATGGAATGGTAAAGGAAGAATGCGATGAAAATGAAAAAGGAGTGAACTTGCACTTACTCAATCCTACAAAAATGCTGCGATTCCAGAACATTATGCAAGCACGACGTTAAGGAGGGGAAGTAAGGGTTTCTGCTTGAGATGTTATTGATAAATAAGGAGCCAGTGCAAGACGTAAGTTAATGCAAAGGAAATAACCCAAGAAAGATTACACGGAATATTGATATGAGAATGAGCCAATGAGTAGTTAGTAGTTGATCCAGGAAGAGCCTAGTTATTGCTAAACAAGAGGACACAGACAAATCAACAGATTGTGCAAGATGAACATAGTGAACCCCAACATGGGAAATTCAGTCTCGCAGATATGACATTGTGATACTTGAGAAATATTCAGATAGGAGTCAGGGTAGTAAAGGTACCGTATGAGTGTTACGAAAATAAAAGAGAGTCCCACTGAGAAGACAGTCAAAATATCAGTTAAGAAGCAACCCTACAAGAATAAGGGCGTGGAGGTAAATAACTACGGATAATTATAGGCAAGGAAGGACATCAAAATTTCTATCGAGTAAATGATGTAATAAGCTCGTAGCTTTACAAGAGTCAGAGGGTCCTCCCTAAGTACGACAACGAAAGACTAGCTGAGGAAATGATCTTGTAACAACAGTCTCACAACAACATTGTATGCACTTCATAAGGAAGTGGCTCCTAGCATGGCTAATGAGCGGGAAATGAAACCAAAAGTAATATTCAAGATCAGATGAGTTGCACAAAAAAAATTCCGGCATGCGTGGGAACAAAGATAAGCTAAGCATGGACGCAACAAGGTGGCAGAATGACCAGGAAAAGTAATAGCTTACGTTTAAAGGAAGCTTAGAGGGAACAAAAGGGATTATGCACTTAAGACCTCAGAGTGATATCCATGCACCATAAATGTTAACGTTCATACAGCCGTAGAAGACTACGGTATAAGTTAAAAGAAAGAATTGAGCCTAGGGCATAGACAAAGGATTGAATTATCAGAAGATTGTATCATGGATATTCCGTAGCAGCCATGAAAGGCTAAAGTAATAACTAATACCGTGAGCCACAGATCAGAAGATAGCTTAACCCTTCATATAGGCTGATCAAAAGGAAGAAGAAACTAAAGAGTTACATCAACGAAGTAAACCAGGAGTCTGAAAATTGGACCCAGACAATTATAGAAATCGTGGTTGAGAATATTGCAGAATCACTCTTAATATCATAGGTTCAAGACAGATAGTACAACAACCATATTCTATAACGGCTCTATGATAAAGCCAGTTAGAAGAGTACCAGCCTCATCAAAAGTCAGTATGAAGCTTCCACCGGATTGTATAGGCACCAGAGATGTAAGTGTTATAATAGAGCTTCAAGTTATGGATGTGAATTATACCTATGTGGAAGGGAGGTCATGAAAGAGATAAAAGATACGATGCGAGATTTTAAGGTAAGTAAGGTAAAGGTGAACAACGTACAAGATACTCAAAAACAGAAGCTTGAGAATAGTCCATGCTTCAGATAGAAGGAAAGAAGCACTAGGATTCAATATCCAGGAATGATAGCGGCGTCGTCAGTGGCATATCTTCCAACCTATGGTTTTTAAATATCGAGAGGTCTAGCTAAAAGAGTAAAGAAGAGTTTGAGACAATGTGATGTCTCACTTGATGTTCCGGAATAACATAAGTAAATCTATGGTGCAAGCAAGTTGAAAGAAGGTTGCGAATAGTATAAATAGATACATAGAGGTCGCAAGCTAAAGTATAGTAAAGCGGCGAAGTTTTGTGACAGGAGTAAGGATGAGAAAGGACAAGTAAGAAGGTGACGAAAATGTATAAGTCCTCGAGATTAAGCTCATGAAAATAAGAGAGCTGATGGTTTTTCTAAGTTATAGAAAACTCAGTATAGCCTGAATGAACTCAAAGGAGTCTAAGACTAATAGCATCTAGAGTGGAATGAGGGTGTGATTGTGATAGATAAAGGATGATGTTTGGGCCTTCGATGGAGTAATGACTTGAAGAGGATTTCATGAATTGTACAGGATTAAAATACCCATGTAAGGTGAGTCATATTGGGATGCTATAAAATACGGTTATGGAAGTATAGTATCGCCCCTAGGTGAATCAATCTAATTACACCATATGTCCCTGATGAGACGTGAGCCCTATCGGCAGTGTTACATAGGAGATTAAGTTATCAGTGGTAGATGATAGATCAACATTAAGGTGAATCAACAGTGGATGGACAAAAGTCACAAAGTATGAGGTGAGATTAGGCCGTCATTCTTAAGATGATCAAGTAATGAGGAAGCATTAAAGGACTTAGATTTATACATATGGGATAAGTAAGGAAAGTAGCTTGGAGTTTGATAGCAGACCTCAGTAATGATAAAACGAAGTAAGAGTTATAGTATAATATGACCTATCTTGATGCAGTAAAGTCATACGGATTGATAACTAGGTCTATGAAATTAGATATAACAATAATCAGAAGTTCGACAAAGTACCGAGCGAAGAACTTCAGTATACCTATAGATGCCCAGAGGGACATCTTATTAAGCTTTGTATATGTTTACAAAGTGAGGCCTAGAGATTGGCTAAAAGCTGGAGGGAAAACAAGAGAAGAGTCGCATAGGCTCACTCACAAGGTCAGAGTCGTACATGCTGCATGATAAAAGGTAGCAACAATTACGAGATTGGAAGGATTCCGACTACAAGTCATGGTGTGAGAAGGAGGCCTAAGGGGGGAATGACCTGGCCTTTGGATTTATTCACAGAACAGTTGCCTAGATGGCAAGGAGAGTAATAAGTATTCGGAAGATATAGGCGATGAAAATGATATGTGCACCAGTCAACATTCGAGGACGAATGTTCCAAAGGAGGGAATGATGTTACACCCCATGTTTCCGTACATGAAAGTACGCCATGAGTAAATTGATATAAGCTCGGAAATGAGATTATTTTTGAGGTTATAAGTATTATGCTATTTCAAACAAGTGATAAGTAAATTCGTGAAGGTTAGAGGGTAAACGAATCAAAGAAAATGAGTTTCGTCAAAGTTTGACATTTTGGGATAAAATACGGTCCGAGCTATAATACCCGGTAATTATGGACTAGTGCCATAAAAGATACCACATGACCATAATAGTAAGGTGTATAAGGTGTGTTAAAAGTGAGTAGTATTTTAAATAATTTGAGATGATTCTTAATTATGTGAATAATTGGTTAATTATTGGTTAATGGGGGGAATTAACTAGTTAATTATTAATTAGTAGTTGATTAACTAAAGTCTTTGGATAAAGACCAAGCCAAAAACGTGGCAGCCCCCATTCCAAGAGTTGTGACTCCTATATTAGGAATGAAAGGTCTCACACTTGAAGAACTTAAGTGACACTAAGCTAGACATGTGGGGTCCACCTAATAATTAAGGATAACTTTCCAAATTCAACATTATCTTCAAATCTCTTAAGAAAAGAACACAGTAACGTTCTTTGTAAGAGAGCTCAACCAAGCTTTCCATTTTCATGTAACATTATTCCTAAACTCTTAAGAAGAGTTTCAGCAAGCTTTCCGTTACACAACATTGATTCTAAATCTCTTGGGAAAGGGTTTCGACAAAGATGATTTTGCAATAGCAACGTTATTGCTTTGAGCATTTCATACGGATTGTTCCCTATTTCGATCTCGCCGTTACGTATTTCATCGCAATTAACGTGTGCTAGAGGGATTGTCAAGAGAATCGACTCGGGTATGTTAAGGCTATCCCTTCTTTCTTTTTGGGATGATCAATACAATACAAACGAAACGAGCAAATGCACAATTTTCATAAATAACTCTATTCATAGAAATATTAGGGGTGTCTAGATTCTTGATTCCCCATGTGAATTATTATTATATATTCTATTCATGGGTCTCAGAAAAATACGTATTTGATAAAATTTATCCGACAGGCATATTATTTTTATGACATTATGAGAAAATCTTGTTAACGTATTTCTTAAGGCATATTATTTTTATGACATTCCGAGAAAATATTATTAACGTATTTCTTATGAATTTTATGCATTTATACATATACATTGACCCATGACCAGATGGCGTTATATACACGTCTATATGTATATTATATGCATATGGGATATGGGAAAAGGTTATGGCGTTATATACGCACCACCACCTGATCAGCTGGTATACTTTGATGATTTGCCCATAGTGGCCGAAATGATATGATGGGATACCCTCAGAGGCTTGATGATGTTATGAACGCATATACCAATGCATGGTATGACATTTATACGCATATGCATGACATTATAAAAATGAAATGATTCACAAAACTATGCAAACGTACATGTCGAGTCTTTTACTCCATGTTTCTCTCATGTCTATTATTTACTGATTTTTATTCCTTACATACTCGGTACATTATTTGTACTGACATCCCTTTTGATTGGGGACGCTGCGTTTCATGCCCGTAGGTCTTGATAGATAGGTCGAGAGTCCTACAAGTAGGCCATAAACTCAGCGGAAGATGTTGGTACACTCCATTTGTTTCGGAGTTGCTTGTGTGGTCAGTATGACTAGGACATATACTGATTAGTATGGTGGGGCCCTGTCCCGACCTTTATGACATTTATGTGCACTTAGAGGCTTATAGACATATGTCGTGTACGTGAAAGATTGTACGACCTTGTCGGCCTATGTTTTGAGTTTATAAATGATGATGTTGGCGTATGTCACGTATATATAATGATGTAATAATAAAGATACATTACATTGGTTCTTGGTTGAATAAGGTACCGAGTACCCATCGTGGCCCATCGGTTTGGGTCGTGACACAAAATTTGACGAGCTCGAAGCACACACCTAAATTATGCTCGCTAGCCAAATATAGTATAGTATAATATCGTATCCACATGGATTGGATTTAAACAGTATTCTTGTAGTTTCTATCTTGATTGCTATTCAAGATGATCAACAAATGAGATTTCTATGATTTCTAAATGTAATTAACTAAAAATCTAAAGCTATTGACTAATGACAATCGCAACAAAGATAAGCAAGTAAGTTATCAATGGGAGGAAATTAGGGTTGATAGGATAGGTTCAAGATAATTGTTTGGGATCTAACTCTAGGTAATTCACTTCTAATGTTTAAGAGAATCTCTTGAATTCACTCAATTATTAATTCAAACGTTCAACAAATAACTCCTCTCTCGATTAAGTTTTAACCTCCCAACATGAACCAATTTAAGCACGTGAAGATATGCAAGAATGAGTAGTGGATTGGTCTTTAGGAGAACCTCTCTCGATTATCCTCCTAACTAGGTTTAATCAATGATTCAACTAGCCTCTTTCGATTACTAAGAAGAATTAATGAACTCAACCAAAAATATAATGCAAAGATATCACAAGTTATCCCTCTATCGATTAGATGAACAAGTGAATATAGATGCAACAATTAATTCATCCAAAATGATTCAATACATAAAACTAGTGGATTGTACCTTTTGTTTATATTGTGGTCACTTTTGAGGTATAGCTGGGGCCTTGTTGCCGGTACCATCTCGCCTCTCTTTTGTATCTTTAGAGGCTTCGTAGACACTATGTGGGTTATACATGGGTGCTAGAAAGGTCAAACGGATTATGCTATATTTTCGATTTCTGTTCCACTAAGTCATAAAATGTATGCCTTTTGAAACTTAACTGGAATTAGCAAAAATGAAATGGTTTAGTAATGTCTATGCATCTGGTCCCTCTGCTGTTTAGCTAATAAAAACATGCCTTCTCTTATCATGGGTGAGTTGGGTAGAAAGTATCTAACAGACTTGCTCGGCCGAGTTCATTCGGTTGAGTTCCGGTCGCGCCTCCCGAGGTTGGGGCGTGAAAAACTTGGTATTAGAGTCTAAGGTTTTAAAGTGTCCTAGGATGTCTCAGAGCCGTGTCTGGTAGAGTTTTTCTTATCGGTGTGTTGTCGACCACATCTATAAGTTGGAGGCTACCTTGACATTTAGGAACAATACCCTTTTTTTGATATTCTGGATCGTGCGATGAAACTAATTGTGCAACTGTTCCTCTTCTAACTCGTGCATTCCTTTAACATTCAGTATATGGCACCTAAGAAGAGAGCAAGAACTGGCCAAGGAGCCAATGCTGCCTTGGGAGTGGCAGCTGACCCTTTACTTGGTGAGGCGGGTGAATACCCGAGGGGTGAGAATAATCCCCCGACTGCTACACTACCTAATTCCGCTACACTGTTCAGGCCACACCAGTTCCTGCACCTACTGAGGGTGCAGCGGTTCCTCCAACCGATATTCCGATTCCACCTCCAGCCCCAGCTTTTGGTACTGGTATTTCTGATGGGGATCTTAGAGGAGCTATTCAGATGCTAACACAGATAGTGGCTTCTCAAGCCCAGAGATCAAATGTTGCACCCATTTCGTCTAGCCAACAAGGGGATTCTAGTGGTTCCAGGGTGAACAGGTTTCTTCAGTTGGATCCTACGGTGTTCACGGGTTCTAATCCCGAGGAAGGCCTACAAGGCTTCATTGATGAGATGCATAATACTCTCCGGATTATACGCGCTACTGAGACGAAGGGAGTGGAGTTGGCTGCCTACTGCCTGAAAGAGGTGGCATATTCTTGGTTTGAGATGTTGGAAGATTCACGGGAGGAGGGGAGCCCTCCAGTGAGGTGGAGTGAGTTTTCTGATGCCTGTATAGACCATTTCTTGCCTGCCGAGACTAGGGCATCCCGCGCCGCTAAGTTTGAGAATCTTAAGCAAGGGAGTAGGAGTGTGTGGGAGTATCACATGGAGTTCGCGCGCGTGTCAAAATATGTTATTCACATGTTGCCTACTATGGAGGCTAGAATGCGCCGGTTTGTGCAGGGCCTTAGCCTCTTAGTTATCAATGAGGCCGCTATAGCTGCCTTGAATTCAGATATGAACTATGGAAAGA
This sequence comes from Nicotiana tomentosiformis, assembly GCF_000390325.3. NCBI lineage: Eukaryota > Viridiplantae > Streptophyta > Magnoliopsida > Solanales > Solanaceae > Nicotiana > Nicotiana tomentosiformis. Next base: position 55,713,619 of record NC_090814.1, on the reverse strand, counting down.
TGATAGTATTTGCTCAAGCTACAAAGGACTGTAAGTTGAATAATAGAAAGGAGCGAGAGGGTACCAGCAAGGCCCGGTCTGCGGGCAACTTTGGGGAGTCACTTGGTGGGGGAAGATCAGCTTTTAGGGGAGGGTCATCGGGGCCAACCCAATATCATGCTCAGTCTTCAGCCAGTGCACCACCAGCGGGGCACAGTCAGCAGCAGGGAAGTCACTTCATGCCCAATCAGGGCAGCTGGGGACCTCGCCATCAGGGCCGATCAGGAGGGAGATTCCAGCAGCAGCGGAGACCCCCATGCCCCAAGTGTGGGAATATGCACTTGGGGATCTCCTACATGGACTTACCTATATGTTACAGGTGCGGATTGAGGGATCATATTCAGAGGGAGTGGTGTTCATCCCGCCAGGGTGCGGGTAGGGGCATAGCACAACCATCCAATTCTGTTGTTGCTACATCTTCAGCACCCCCTCCAGCTCGAGGCCCTCCAGCACCAGCAGGGCGTGGTGCCGCTAGGGGTGGTGCATAGGTTTTAGGAGGACCTAGTCGTTTCTATGCTATGAGTGGTCGCCAGAGTGCAGAGGCTTCTCCAGATGTCGTCACAAGTATATTGTCTGTCCAATCTCATGATGTATATGCTCTTATTGATCCCGGGTCCACCTTATCCTATGTTACCCCTTTTGTTGCTATGGAATTTGGGATAGAACCGGAACAGCTTCCTGAACCATTCTCTGTATCTACTCTGGTTGGCGAGTCTATCATGGCCGCACGGGTTTATAGGGGTTGTGTTGTCACGGTGCGTGGTCGGGACACCATGGCCGATCTCATTGAATTGGGGATGGTTGATTTTGATGTAATTATGGGAATGGATTGGCTTTATTCATGTTTTGCCAAGCTCGATTGCCGAACTAGAACTGTGAGGTTTGAATTTCCTAATGAGACAGTTGTTGAGTTGAAGGGGGGGTAATGTGATGCCAACATGTAGGTTTATTTCTTACCTTAAGGCCACACAGATGATCAACAAGGGGTGTATTTACCATTTGGTCCGAGTTATGGACATCACTGCTGAGGCACCTACACTCGAATCTATGCCAGTTGTGAATGAATTTCCGGGGGTCTTTCCTGATGAACTCCCTGGGATTTTGCCAGATAGGGAGATTGATTTTGGGGTTGATGTGATGCCAGGCACGTAGCCTATATCTATTCCGCCATACAGGATGGCACCAGCAGAATTGAAGGAGCTTAAGGAGCAATTGAAGGATTTGTTAGAGAAGGGTTTCATCCGACCGAGTGTGTCACCATGTGGAGCACCGGTTCTCTTTGTAAAGAAGAAAGATGGATCATTGAGGATGTGTATTGACTACCGACAACTCAACAAAGTCACAATCAAAAACAAGTATCCGTTACCAAGAATATATGATTTGTTTGATCAGTTACGGGGTGCTAGATACTTCTCCAAAATTGATTTATGATCCGGGTATCACCAATTGAAGATCAAGAAGCATGATATTCTAAAAACAGCTTTTAGGACCTGGTATGGGCATTTTGAATTTCTGGTGATGTCGTTTGTGCTAACTAATGCCCCGGCGGCTTTCATGGATCTTATGAATCGGATTTTCAAGCCTTTCCTAGACTCCTTTGTGATAGTATTCATTGACGATATTCTTGTGTATTCACGTGGTTGGGAGGACCATGCCGATCATCTCAGGGCAGTGTTGCAGACTCTTCATCAGCACCAATTGTATGCGAAGTTTTCAAAGTGTGAATTTTGGCTCGAATCTATCACATTCTTGGGTTATGTTGTCCCTAGAGAAGGAATCAAGGTTGATTCGCAAAAGATTTCAGCAGTAAAGAATTGGCCTAGGCCTACAACGCCCACCGAGATTCGTAGTTTCTTTGGCTTAGCAAGGAATTACATGAAGTATGTGGAGGGGTTCTCTACTCTTGCCTCTCCATTGACTTAATTGACTCAAAAAGCGGTTAAGTTCCAATGTTCCGATGCTTGTGAAAGGAGCTTCCAGGAGTTGAAATCAAGATTGACTATAGCGCCGGTGTTGACCCTGCCAGAGGGTACAGATGAATTTATGGTATATTGTGATGCTTCGATAATTGGGCTTGGGTGTGTGTTAATGCAACACAACAAAGTTATAGCATATGCGGCAACTCAATAATCATGAAAAATATTATTCAACACGACTTATAACTTGCGGCGGTAGTTTTTGCATTGAAAATTTGGCATCACTATTTGAATGGGGTCCATGTGGATGTATTCACAGACCACAAGAATCTTCAATATATTTTCAAATAAAAGGAGCTGAATCTGAGGCAAAGAAGTGGCTTGAGTTACTCAAGGATTACGACATCGATATTCTATATCACCCGGGGAAAGCCAATGTTGTGGCGGATGTGCTTAGCCAGAAATCTATGAGTAGTTTAGCACACTTAGAGTCATATCAAAGGTTATTCGCCAAGGAAGTCTATCGATTGGCTAGTTTGGGAGTTCATCTTATGGACTCTAATGAGGAGGGGTAATTGTGCAAAATAGGGCCGAATCATCTCTTGTTGTGGAAGTCAAAGAGAAGCAACACACCGATCTATTTTTGGTGTAATTGAAGGAGGGGATTCAAAAAAAAAGACTATGGCTTTTGTGCTTGGCATGGATGATGGTACCCTAAGGTACCAAGGGCGACTATGTGTTCCGAATGTAGATGGTCTCTAGGATAGAATCATGACCGAGGCTTACACTTCTAGGTATTCCGTGCATCCAGGTTCTACAAAGATGTATCACGATCTCAAGAAAGTTTATTGGTGGAATGACATGAAAAGGAATGTGGCGGACTTTGTGGCAAGGTGTCCGAACTATCAGCAAGTGAAGGCCGAACATCAACGGCCTGGTGGGTTGGCACAAAACATAGAAATTCCAATGTGGAAGTGGAAAATGATTAATACAGATTTTGCGGTAGGATTACCATGCACTCTGCGCAAGTTTGACTCAATTTGGGTGATTGTGGACCGACTCACGAAATTAGCACACTTCTTGCCTGTTAAATCTACCGACACAGTGGAACAATATGCTCAGTTGTATATCAAGGAAATAGTCAGACTACATGGTACTCCAGTTTCTATCATTTCCGATCGAGGGGCTCAGTTCACGGCAAAATTTTGGAAGAAATTTCAGTAAGGTTTGGGTACTCAGGTGAATCTTAGTACAACCTTCCATCCACAGACCGATGGGCAAGAAGAGCAGACTATTCAGATGCTTGAGGACATGTTGCGTGCTTGTGTTCCTGACCTCAAGGGTAGCTGGGATGATCATTTGCCACTCTTAGAGTTTGCTCATGACAACAACTTTCATGCGAGTATTCAGATGGCACCATTTGAGGCATTGTATGGTAGGATATGTAGATCTCCTATTGGGTGGTTCGAGATTGGGGAAGCTGAGTTGATAGGGCCAGACCTCGTGCATCAATCTATGGAGAAAAGATCATAAATGAGTGGTTGAAAACTGCCCAGAATTGTCAAAAATCCTATTCGGATGTCTGTCGCAGAGACTTAGAGTTCAAAGAAGATGATTGGATATTTCTACAGGTTTCCCCCATGAAGGGTATAATGCGGTTCGGAAAGAAAGGGAAATTGTGTCTGAGGTATGTCGGGTTGTACAAAATCATTCAGAGAATTGGTCAGGTGGCGTACAAGCTTGAGCTACCACCCAAAATGTCATTAGTGCACCCGGTATTCCATGTGTCTATGTTGAAGAAGGTAGTTGGAGATCCGTCAGCTATTGTGCTAGTTGAGACCACTGAGGTTTATGAAGAATTGTCATATGAAGAAAATCCAGTTGCCATTCTTGATAGACAAGTTCGAAGGTTGAGAAATAAGGAAATTGCCTCCGTGAAAGTGTTATGGCGAAACCAGTAGGTTGAAGAGGCAACGTGGGAGGTCGAGGAAGAAATGAAGAAGAAGTATACTTACTTGTTTGAATAGCTGTGTAATCCTTTCTTTTGAACTTGTCGCCTATGAATTTTGTATCACTTGTTCAGTTAATGTAAAGGTGTTCCTTTTGATTATATGGTGTTTACATGAGGTCACGATTGGTATTATTATGAGTTATGGTACATCGTTGGATTGTGTACAGGTTTTTAGGATGTGGTTCTGGGACTCTCTGACAGGTGGATAGGCCTAGTTACAAAGGAAACTCTGGCGAATTTTTTTGAAATTTATAGAGTTAGTTAAATTTAAGGTTGCTGGTGTAGGATATGATAACTGAGTTGCACAAGATGCTAATAATGGACCCTGATCCTCATTCGAGGACGAATGATCTTAAGGTGGGGAGGATGTAAGGCCCCGTAAATTATTTGTCTAAAAACCCGATTTCTGTGATGCCAAAGTAGGCGTAGAGGTGATAATAGTAGAAATGTACGCTGGGAGTTGAAGGAAAATGTTAGGCAGAAGTACGCATTTCTGCGGCCTATTCTGCGGCCGTAGAACCACTCTGCGGACCGCAGAATAGTCGTAGAGTTGGGCAGATTTCTGGGGTATTTTTGATGCCCCATTTCATGGCCATTATGAGACCGCATAACCGTTTACGGGCCGCATTCTTGTCGCATATCCTGCCTTGGGATTTTTTGGAGGGAGGTTCTGCGGTGCATTATGCGACCACAGAACAGGTCTGCGGGCCGCATAGTGACCGCAGACTAGGTCAGTTTCTTTCCAGCTCTGGCACCCTTTTTTGCGGTCATTTCGCGGACCGCATAATCACTATGCGGTCGCATATGCGACCGCGGAACTTGTTCCAGAGCTTCAATTTTGGAGTTTTTAAACCCAACCCTATTCCGTTAAAATACATCCCATAGACCATTTTGATCATATTTTCTAATATTTTTAGAGTGAGAGAGAGGGTCCTAGAGGGAGAAGTGATCTTCATCACATTGCTCTTAAAATCTTGAAGATTATCAAGAGAGGCACCTAAGTCTTCTTCCTAAGAGGTAAGATTCTATCATCCAAACTCTTAATTTTAAAATATAACTAGAATGGGCAATTAGTAAGGTAATTCATGGGGATGGGAGTGCGTACCTTGCATGCATGTATCCTTGTAGTATGTAGGAAGATTATGAGCTAAAAATGATAGAGAATGGGTTGGGGAATGGTGGAATATTCCACAAAAAGAGCCTTAAAACATTGATGCACACCTAGTGTTTGATAATATGCTCAAATGAGCGAGAATCATGACCATCTTCCTAATTTTGGTCCAACTTGTTATATTTCTAAAATAGATTGAAGTTGCTAAGAATTCTGGATCATTTTAGAGTTTGAGAAGCTCAATTGAGGTATGTTGGATAAACCCCCTTCTTCTTAGAATCGAACCCCACGGTGTTCATGTAATTGGAGTAAGTCCCTGATCATTATTGAATTGGCTATTCCTGATGTGGTTGTGTTGAAGGATGTTTGTTCAATGTTTATTCTAAATGCTTCATCATGTCATTTTTTCATTTGAGAATATATTCAAAATGTGGAATATGTGTTAGGAATGTTAAAACTTCATGTCAAGACCGAAATAAAGGTTGTTATGCCAAATTGTATGAAATGCCTCTATGTGCCTCAGATTTCCCAAATTGCTCATATGTGAATTAATGTCTTGCATGGGAAGCCCTAATGATGTTGATAATGATAATGATATTTGAATGTGGAAAAGGGGACGGGAACTATGAAATACGGCTAAGTGCCAAGAATGACTTTGTAATTGTAATCAATAGTGCCAATGAACTTAAAGTATATGAAAGGAGTACGATGTGAGATGATTGACTAAAAAAGGTAATGTCTCAAATGAGATGGCCTAGCCAATCGGGCTGAGATCGGACTCCGTGTAAGAACACGGTGGTATTGTGGATGAAATTGTGAAAATAATTGATGTCTCAAATGAGATGGCATAGCCGATTGGGCCGTGATTGGAAGCCATGCCGTAAGCATTGTGGTACTGTGCTGGAAATTATAATGAAATTGTGGTAATGTCTCAAATGAGATGGCCTAGCCGATCGGGCCGAGATCGGACTCAGTGTAAGAATACTGAGGTAGTGTAAATTGTGGAATATCGGTACTAAAGGTCACCCAACCTAATAATACAGAAATTGACTTGAAAATGTATATTATCCTTAACATTGTTGTTTCTATATTATTTGAAGCCATATCGAATTATTGAATGTTCCTCTTGTATTATTATTCATTCTATTGAGTTGGTGTTTAGCTTTACATACTAGTGCTATTTGACGGTACTAACGTCCCTTTTGCCGGTGGTGCTGCATCTTAAAATGGATGCAGGTGGTTACATAGTAGACAGTGTTGATCATATATAGTGCTGCATCCTCTTCTCAGCGGACGCGGTGAGCCCCATTTCATTCCGGGGTCAAGTATTCTACCTTTTGTTTATATTTTGGTCACTTTTAAGGTATAGCAGTGGCCTTGTTGTCGGTACCATCTTGACTCTCTTTTATATCTTTAGAGGCTTCGTAGACACTATGTGGGTTGTACATGGGTGCTAGAAAGGTCAAACGGATTATGTTGTATTTTGGATTTCTGTTCCACTAAGTCACAAAATGTATGCCTTTTGAAACTTAACAGGAAGTAGCAAAAATTAAATTGTTTAGTAATGTCTATACATATGGTCCCTCTACTGTTTAGCTAATAAAAACATGCTTTCTCTTATCATGGGTGAGTTGGGTAGAAAGTATCTAACAGGCTTGCTTGGCCGGGTTCACTCGGTTGAGCGCAGGTCGCGCCTCCCGAGGTTGGGGCATGACAAGGAGGCCAACTCCACTCCCTCCATCTCAGTAGCACGCATAACTCGGAGGGTCTTGTGCATCTCATTAACAAAGTCCCGGGGGTCCTTCTTAGGATCAGTACCTGTGAACACTGGAGGATCCAATTGAAGAAACATGTTCACCCTGGAACTAGCAGAATCCCCTTACTAGCTGGAAGAAGTAGGTGCAACATTCGATCTCTATGCTTGTGAAGCAACTATCTAAGCCAACATATGTATGGTGTAACGCCCCAAAATCGAGGAGCGCGACCGACGCTCAGCTGAGTAAACCCGGTCGAGCAAGCCTATTAGATTCTTTCTACCCAATTCACCTATGATCAAGAAAAAACATGATTTCATAAATTATATAGCGGGAAGTTCATACATACGATGCTAAATCATTTGATTAGCCATTGCGCCTTTATGTCTCAAAATACATATTTCTTATAGTTCGAATGGAACAAGTGATTAAACACAACATAACTGGTTTAACATTCCCAACACCCATATACAACCGACATAGTGTCCACAGAGCCTCTAAAGATACAAAGAAGAGTAAAGATGGTGCCGGCAAAAAGGCCCTGGCTATACCCAAAAAGTGACCACAATATAAACAAAAGGTACAATACCCATCGCGGAGTCGAGCAAAAAAATAATTGAATTTTGAAGCTTGTTTTGAGGTGCATTATGCGATCACATATCCATTTCGCGGTCTGCACTTCTGTCCCAAAATTGGTATGATGTAATTCGAAGGGTGATTCTGCGGTCCATTTCGCGGTCGAAGAACTAGTCTGCGGACCGCAAACCTTGCCGCAAACTGGTCCAGGCCAGCACAGTTTTTTATCACTTTCGCTGTCCATTTTACGAGCCGCATATCTGTTATGCGGTCCATTATGCAACCACAAAGTTGAGTTCGAGGCGTCCATTTACCTATTTTGCAACCCGACCCCATTTTGATTATTAGCCTTTGGTGCTCCTTTTGAAGCAAATATCTGATGTTTTAGAGAGAAGTGAGAGTATCTTAGAGATAGGGAGAATACCTAGCCATTCTAATCATCAATCCTTGCCCTAATCTTGAAGATTTAAGATAATCACTCACTAAACCATCATCTATCTGGGTAAGTCCTTCTCCTAAACTTTAATGCGAGAGATTATGGGTTTAAGTATGTTGTGGGGTTGGAGATAGGCCATGCATGTGCCAATAGGAGGTAGTATGTAGGATTGTTGAACTATATCGGGTAGTTCCTTGTTGAAATTGGTTGAGGAAGGAATGGATTACCATTGTAGAGCCTTGCATTCGATTTTGCATAGTAGGTGTTTGACAAAATTCCTAAGAGAGTTGTACCATGAGAATCCTTCTTATTATTATTCGATTTTCACTATCTTCTTATATGTTGGTATTGCTAGAAGTGTTGGGATGTTGTAGTAACTTAAGGAAAGCTCAATCAAGGTATGTTGGCTAAACTCCTCTCTTAGAAATCGAATTCCATGATGTTCCCATAAATTTCAAGTATGGTTGCCTAGGTTCCTAATTCCTATATTCCGAGTGGTTCCTAATAAATTCGAATATCCCAAGTAAGCGTTGTGTTGAGATATGTATATAATCAAAACATGTTCCAATTTCTCCTATCTTATTATGACCTCTTCGAGAATGTTTTCAAGTATGGTTTATGTATTAAGATGTTATGACTTCAATTAGTATTTCAAATGAAAAATCTTTTATGCTTGACTTGGAAAGGGAACCCAATATTCTTAATACTCTTATAACTCATATACATATCAAATCTCTATTTCCAAATTCCCTTATCATTGATAAACTATGACGATGCTTGGAAGTGAAAAAAGTCAGAGTGAGATATAAAATGTGGCCATGGTTATGTTACTAGAGCTTATGATTTGAATTTGTGTTTCCATCGTAAATCACCATGATCTCCTTTGCAAAAGTTTCCAATGTGTTTTGAGTTCCTATTTACCCATGAGTTGAAACTGCGCATTGCCTTTTTAGAAAGGTATTTCAAACTGAAATGGTGTATTACTCATTTATGATTTTTAACTTGTGTTGCGATTGCAAGTCATTTTGCTCCATACTTTGGAAAGAAATCTATTGTACTTAAAGAGTTCATTAATAATAATCTTAAGGTTATGATTTCTGAAATATTCTATGTGTTGATGTTTATGATGATGATCTTTGAAAGTAAAGAAATGAAAGTGTGGAATATGAGATATGGCCACCGTGCCTTGAATGAAAAATCATATGAATGGCCAAGAGAGCCAATGAAATAATCGTTACACCCCATGTATTCATACGTGGAAGTACGCCATAAGCAAATTGGTGAAAGCTCGGAATTGAGATATTACATCCCGCATTTTCGTACATTAAAGTTTCGTTGTAAGTTAATCAACGTAAGTTCAGGAATGGGATTATTATGAGATTATAAGCATTATGATATTGCAAACAAGTGATGAGTATATTCGTGAAGGTGAGAGGGAAAGCAAGTCAAAGAAAATAAATTTTCGTCCAAGATTGGCTTGTTGAGATAAAATACAGGCCGAGCGTTAATACTCGATATTTATGGACTAGTACTATACAAGGTACCACATGGCCACGATAGTAAGGTGTATAAAGTATGTTAAAAAGTGAGTAGTATTTTAAAGTAATTTGAGATAATTCTTAATTATGTGGGTAATTGGGTAATTATTAATTCTTAGTGGGATATTAACTAATTAATTAAGCATAATTTGGATAAGTATAAGGATGATTAACATGGCAGCCACCCTTTCTTCAATTGATGACTCTTAATATAGTTGATAAGGTAGAATTTAGAAGACGAAGTTAGGCTAAGTCATACCTAAAAGTGGGACCCACTCAATTTGACAAAGAAATAACATCCCTTCAATCATTAAGTGGAAAGGGGAAGTGCATATGTTTGATAGGCAGCAAATCTTTAATAATAATTCAACCAAAGTTTCTTATCATCTTAGCAACGTAGTTGCTTCAATATTCCATTCAAAACGGGAGATTTCATAGCATCTTCAAGCAATTCTTACAAGATTTCAACCAAACTTCTTGCAACCAAACAATTCCAACGAGAATTGTTAGAACCGTAGCAACGTAAAATTTTGCGGTTCTAAAGGAGTACGGTGCAACCTTTTTCAAAAATATCATACGGATTTTCCCTACTCCAGGTATGTTAAGGCTATCCCTTCTTTCGTTTTGGCATGGTCAATATGATAAAACGAAACGAGCAAATGCACAATTTTCATAAATGACTCTATTCATAGAAATATTAGTGGTATTTATATTCTTGATTCCCCGTGTGAATTATTATATCTTCTGTTCATGGGTCTCAGAAAAATATGTATTTGATAAAATTTATCGGACATGCATATTATTTTTATGACATTCCGAGAAAATCTTATTAACGTATTTCTTATGCATTTCTTTCATTTATACATGTATATTTACCCATGACTAGATGGCGTTATAAACGTGTATTTATATGTATATATATGTATATGGGATATGGGAAAAGGTTATGGCATTATATACGCACGACCACCTAATCAGCTGGTATACGTTGATGATTTTGCCCACAGTGGCCGAGATGATATGATGGGATGCCCTCAGAGGTGTGATGATGTTATGAAATATGCACGACATGACATTCATACGCATATGCATGACACTATAATTATTTTATGATTTACAGAGTTATTCAGACTTACAGGTTGAGTCATTTACTCTATATTTCTTCCATGTCTGTTATGTACTTATTTATGTGCCTTACATACTCGGTACATTATTCGTACTGACGTCCCTTCTGCATGGGGACATTGCGTTTCATGCCCACAGGTTCCGATAGACAGGTCGAGTGTCCTCCAATTAGGCTATCAGCTCAGCGGAAGGTGTTGGTGCGCTCCATTGCTCCGGAGTTTCTTATGTGGTCAGTATGATTAGGACATGTATTGATTAGTATGGCGGGGCCCTGTCCCGACCTTTATGATATTTATGTACTCTTAGAGGCTTGTAGACATATGTCTTGTACGTGAAAGATTGTACGACCTTGTCGGCCTATGTTTTGAATTTATAAATGATCATGTTGGCCTATTAGGCCCGTATGTCACATGTATATGATGATGTAATAAGAAAGATACGTTATGTTGGTACTCGATTGAGTAAGGTACCCGGTGCCCATCACGGCCCATCGGTTTGGGTTGTGACAATAATGATGTTGTGAGTGGTTGAAAGTACTAGTGATGATTTATATGGTTATAAAGTTTATGAGGTGAATGTATTTGCATTTCTGTTTCCTTTGTGTGCAAAACAAAAATATTTTTGGGAGTATCATTAGCAAACCGAGGAAGGGTGGGTTGTAATTGCCCACACCCGAAACTACACTTGCCGGTGAAGGAGTGGATTGTGAGTATTCCTCTTATTTGGGATGAGATTGAATTATTGATGTGATGATATTATTCCCCTTGATTTGGATGAGATAGCTGTGAATTGGAAATGATGAAGTCAACCCACACGGCATATATGGGAAGGCGGCCTAGCCTATCGGGTGGAGATCGGACGCCATGTCGCGCACATGGTGGTTCCTATTTTTGGTAACACCTTTCTTTCGCATCACCATGTCAATCTACATTGTTCGAGGAGAGATGGTCTAGCCGATTGGGCGTGATCGGACTCCATGCTAAAAATACGGTGGTATATCGGTGCTAATGATCTCCCAACCAAAAATAATATTATTTTCGTATTTTGAAAGTTACTATGTTTCAACTTGGCATTGGGATATCATTGATTGTTACTTGCTACTTCCATGGGTTTCCCCTTCTTATATTGGCATTCTATTTATAAAGAGGATATTTAGCTTCACATACTAGTACTATTCCATATGCACTAATGTCCCTTTTGTCGGGGGCGCTGCATTTTCAATGGATGCAGGTAGTTCATCAGTGGGCAGCTTTGGTCCTCGTTATAAGTTACTCTCTATTCAGCAGGTTTTGGTGAGTCCTACTCGGTTCCGGGCCTGATGTCACTTGATGTTGTACTTTGTGTTTTGAGGTATAGCCGGGGCCTTGTCGCCGGCACTTCCATACTACTCTTCAATTGTACATAGAGGATCCGTAGACATGTTGTGGGTGGTGTTTAATAGTGGGTAATGAACTAGAAGTGTTGTTATTTGGAAAACATGTTTTCTCTCCTAATTATGAACTTGTGATATTTTAAGAATTGTAAGAATGAATCTCTTTTGAGTAATAGAAAAAGAATGTGGAACACTTTACTCTTCTCACGTATATCTCTTTTTATTGATTCTTAAATTGTTCAGGGGTAATGTTGGGTAGAAGGCATCAAGTCGACTTGCTTGACTGTAGGATGACTTCATAGATATCGTGTTTGGATTTCTTTTTCGGGACTTGAAGTAGGTCTGTTTTGTCATTTGGAACTTGTCCAGAAAGTTTGGTATCATTCCGAGTTGATTTGATAGGAATCAGATGCGCGGTTGTGTGTTTTTAGAAGTTCTTGAGTTTCATGTTGATTTCATGTGTTTTGGAGATCCGTTTCATGGTTTTGGATATTATTTTGATGAGTTGATCTTGTGATTGAGTTCATGTTATGTTTTCAGACTGGTATTGATGTTTGGTTTGGAGCCCCGAGAGCTTGAGTGAGTTTCAGACGCGTTTCAGAGTGTTTGAAAAAAGTTTTAGTTTGCTTGTTTTGATCAGGTGTTGCAGGTCTCACAAATGAGAGAATTTGTTCGCATTTGTGACTGTCGCTTTTTCGGTGGTATATTGTTCGTAATTGCGAACTACTCATCACATTTGCAATGACAGCAGGGGTGTGAGGGGTTTGCTTTTGCGATGGTTTCCTCGCATTTGCGGAGTTCGCATTTACGATCCTCAAGTTGCAATTGCGAGACCTACAACTGGACATAAAGGCTGAGGGACGAGATTTTGGTCTCATTTTCATATTTTGGAACTCTAGACTTGGTAGGAGGCGATTTTGAAGAGGGATTTTCATCTAAAATGATTGGGTAAGTGATTTTGATCAATTTCCTACCATTTTGCATGATTATATATGAGATTTAACATCAAAATTAAGAGAATCAAAGTGAAATTTTGAGAAACTTTGTCTATGTTTTGAAAACAAAATAGAATTTGAGTTTTGGGAGTCGATTTAGACTCAGATTTTGCAACAAAACACATATATGGACTCGTGAGGTTACGGTAGTTGGAATCTACCCTTGGACCTAGGTTTTGACTGGGCGGGCCCGGGGTTGACTTTTGTTGAATTTTGAAGAATTGTGTAAAGATCATAGCTTCAATTATTGGAATTGATTTCTCTTGCATTATTTGATGTTATTGAGTCGATTTAGGTTAGATTTGAGCCGAGCGGAGGTGAATTGCAAAGGGAAAGCTATTTTAGAGTATTGATTGAGGGCTTTTGAGGTAAGTATCTTACCTGACTTTGTGTGGGGGAACTATTCTATAGGGATTGGTTTGTTTGCACTATTTGAACTACGTGAAAGACATGTACTCGAGGTGCAAGTGTGTACACGGCTTATTATGTTGAAATTTGACCGATTTAGACTCTTAGGGTTCTTATGCACACTAAATTGAAATTGCTCTATTATGTCATGTCCGCCATTGTTAAATTCACTCTTATATGTATTAATTGAAGTTATTGTTACATGTTATCTCTTCCGTAGTTAATTATCCTTAATTGAAGTTATTGTTACATGTTATCTCTTCCGTAGTTGATTATCCTTATTTGAAGTTGTTGTCACATGTTATTGTAATTTACTCATACATGCTTAAATTATAATTGTTTCCCTTTTATTGCTATGTTATCTCTTCCGTAATTGATTATCCTTATTTGAAGTTGATGTTACATGTTATTTCTCTTATTGTTGAACTACTCTTCCTTGAAGTTATTATTACTTATATGTCTTTCATCATTGCATTATTGTCATTCTTGTGTTGATTTACTTGTTGTACCTCGTGTTATTGTTGTTCTTGTTGTGCTCGGTGTTGTTGAGCCGTGGGCTATATGTGGTTATGGTATTAGAATTTTTGTTGTGAAAATAATGTGGTGTATGGGCACATGTGGTGCGGGTTGTTATGTCATGTTGTTTTGTTTTTGGCACATGTGGTATTGCTGAGAGGATTGTCGGGGTGTTCGCACGTAAGTTGTCCGTGCTATTGTTATTATTGATATTTGCACATGCGGCATGACAAGGCGGGCTATATATATGTTGGGTTTGCGTATGTGGCGAGACTAGGTTGGAATATTATTATGCGCGTGTGGCGAGACAAGGCGGGCATTTATTTATTGTTGCGCATGTGGCGAGACAATGGGGGCTATGTCGTGGATGATTTGTGTTGAATTGTGATGGCTTGGGGGTATTGTTATTGATGATATTTGAGTAGTGGTGTGTCTACCTTTTGTGATTCATGGATTTTACGGTTTTGTCGTGTTGTTTCCTTTGTGTTATTCGTTGTCTCTGATCTTACTTGTTGACTCGAGCTGTGATAGAACACTTGCACATGCATTCACCGTAAATAGTCACTACTATCAGTCCAAGAAGAGGAACCTTGATGCTTATTAATCATTCACATGTATTCTTGTTAACTGCCTTATGTGCGTGAGTTGCACTGTTAGCGCATGAGTTGTCCGTGAGGATATGAGATATTGTTACTGTTAGCATGTGAGACGTCCGTGCAGATATGAGGTATTAATGGTATTGGCACGTGAGTTATCCGTGCAACACATGAGTTGCCCATGCAGTTGTGATTTGTACTGTGGGCACAAGATGCCAAGTGATTTGGGTTCGTGATTTGGGACCCATAATTTATGATTATGAGGTGTAGTACCTCGGGGAAATTCTTGTATAAACCTTATGTGAAAGCGGTTGTTTTAGTGGGTTGTTACTTGTTTTCCCTTACTTGGTTTCACCAGACATTAACTGTATTCTGCTTACTTTACGGCGTTATTACATGTTTGCTCCTTGTTGTTAATTGTTGTTTCTGGTTCTCACTGCAAGTATTGTAACATTATTCTTACCATGTTTAGATTTATATTGTTCCCTATTACTTTTGTATTCATACTTGTACAGGTTATTATGTCTAGTAGGTGTCTTGACTGTTCCTCGTCACTACTCCACCGAGGTTAGTCTTGATACTTACTGGGTACCCTTGTGGTATACTCATGCTATGCTTGTTGCACATTTTTGTGCAGATCCAAGTACCTCGGAGCATGCTAGTTATTAGTTAGCTGACTGTGAGTTGCAGCAGAGACTTCAAGGTATACCTGCCGTTGGATTCGCAGGCCTCTATGTCACTTCTGAAGCTTTATTTAGTTATTGTTTACTTCTATTCCAAACAGTGATGTACGTGATATTCTTAGTTAATCATAGAAAGGCTTGCGACTTGTATTACCGGTTTTGAGATGTTATATATTTACTTTGGATTGTTGGCTTCATATAAAAATTCCAAGTTCATGTTTAATAGTTGATTGGTTAAAATCTGTTATTAATTCAGTAAGTGTTAAGCTTACATAGTCTTAGAGAGTAGGTGACGTCACGACTCCTAAGGAAGTATTTTGGATCGTGACAAGTTGGTATCAGAGCTCTAGGTTCATAGGTGCTACAAGTTATAAGCAAGACTAGTAGAGTCTTGCGGGTCGGTACAGAGACGTCTGTACTTATATTCGAGAAGCTACGGAACTATTAGGAAACTTTACTTCTTTCTATCATGACCCAAATCAGAGGGCCACGATGGGCACCCGATTCCTTACTCAACTGAGTACCAACGTAACGTATCTTTCTTATCATACCATCACGGGTAAATAGGCCAGAAGGGCCGTCATATAAGGCCCCATAAATATTTCACCTAAAATCTGGGGCTTCGTAATGCCGGGGTAGACTTATGCATTGTTGATTGTAGGAATTCTTCGCGGCGAGCCAGCTCGCCGCGATTCGGACTTTTTGGATTGAACAGTGCGTTGGGGAGTTGAAGATTTCTTTTTGAAATATAGGGTATTTTTGCGGCCATTCTACGGTGGCAGAACTGGCTTGCAGACCGCATATCGGCCGCAGACTAAAGCAGAGAACTGGGTAAAAATTTAGGACCATTATGTGGTCCATTATGTGGTCGCACAATCATTTTGCGGGCTGCATAACCCATCGTAGACCCAGCATGAAAATTTCCGAAGGGAAGTTCTGCGGCGCATTATGCGACCGCAGAATAGGTTTGAGGACTACAGACTGGTCGTAGAGTGGGTTAGACTTGCCCGGTTCTGGAGGGACATTATGCGGCCTTTATCGTAGAGGTAAGTTTCTACTCCATAGCCCTCAATTTGGTGATTCTAATTTAAAATAAGTAATAAGCTAAGTAATTCTTGGGTGTGGGAGTTATTTATTTTTACATGCATGTACCATCAAGGGTAGTGGGAGGATTTTTGAACTCTTTTGGGTGAACTTTGGGTAGTGGGGTGAAAGAATCCACCATAGGAGAACCTTGAGACCTTAATGCACACCTAGTGTTTGATAAAATACTCAAGTGAGCTGAAACTGTGAACTCCTTCCTAATTTGGGATCAATTTTGCTATATCTCTATATAGATCAAAGTGGCTAAGACTTTCGGAACATTGTAGTAATTTAAAAAGCTTGAGGCAAGGTATGTTGGCTAAACTTCTCTCTTACAGTTGAATTCCCACGATGTTCTTGTAAGTCCCTAGTTGTCCATTATGAATTGACTTTTATGAATATGTTTGGTATCGAAAGATGTATTTATATGAATATGTTCAAAATGTGTTCTGGAGTATTCTTACCATGTTATGTTATTCTTCGGGAGCGTGATCAAAGTATGAGAATGTATTAAAATGTTGAGACTTCAAGTCAAGCCCAAATGAAAGTAACCATGTCAAATTGTGTAAAAGAAATCACATGTGCTTAAGACCCTAAATTGCTCAAGTATGTGTTAAAGTCTTAATTTGAAGGGCCTTGTTGTTGATTACCCATGATGATGTTTGAAAGTGAAATAGTGAGCATGAATTATGAAGTACGGCTAACGTGCCAAGAATAATATTGCGTTACGTCCAAGGGTGCCAGCAAAATGAATGACATGTAAAAGAATGTGAAATGAGTGGTAAATCCTTTTTATAATAAATGCCTTAGGAGTATCGTTTAGCCACCGATGAAGGGTAGGTCGGAACAACCTAACCCTGAAACTACATGTACCGGTGTAGGAATGACTGAGGGGTAAATCCCCATGTTGATGAGATGAGATTGTTTCCCCTTAAATTGTATGAGATTATTGCTAGCAAGATGTGATGTGATGTCGACCCACACGGCATTGTGGTGAGACGGCTTAGCCGATCGGGACGAGATCGGATGCCATGTTGTGCACATGATGGTGTTGTGAGTGTATGTCTCTGGGTTAGGTGGCTTAGCCGGTCGGGCTGAGATCGGACTCCGTGCTAAAACACGGTGGTGTATCGGTGCTAAAGATCCCCCCCCCCAAACTTAAATTACTAAAATTGTCTTGAAATTTACCTTGTCCCTAACTTGACACCTTGTTACTATTTAATCCTCTTATTGATGTCTTGTTTCCTTCTCTGTTAACTGTTATTCGTTCTATTGAGAGGGTGCTTAGTTTCACATACTAGTACTATTCCATATGTACTAATGTCCCTTTTGCCAGGGGCACTGCATCTTTAATGTATGCAGCTGGTTCCATAGCAGGTGGTATTGATCAGTGATAGCAGCACACCCTCTCCTCAGCTGACTTAGTGAGCCCCACATCATTTCGGGGTCCTGTATTTCTTATCCTTTGTACATAGCATTTTGAGGTATAGCCGGGGCCTTGTTGCCGGAACTGTCATAACACTATTTTGTTCATGTTAGAGGCTCCGTAGACATAGTGTGGGTTGTATCTATTTTTGGGAAGGTTAAACTAAAAATGTTGTAATCGTATCATCTGTTCCACTTTAACTATGATTGTACAATATACTGTTTTGAAGACTTGTAAATGACGTAACTAATGGAAATGAACTGGTGTTGTTCTCATGACTTCTTACCGACTAATTAATGAAATGTATTCTTCTATTTATATATGGGTAAGTTAGGTAGATGACATTGTGCAGGCTTGCTCGATCGGTGTAACCCTGTTGAGCACCGGTTGCGCTCCCTGAGGTCGGGGCATGACATGTCATGAGATAACTAGAATAAAACATAAGGGAATACTAGACATAGGATTACGCAACATGATATAGAAACTTATACATGTGACATACGGGCCTATAACACCGACATGATCATTTGTACACTCAAAACATAGGCCGACAAGGAGATACAAGTATCCATATACATGACATATGTCTACAAGCCTCTAAGAGTACATAAACATCATAAAGGTCAGGACAGGGCCCCACCATACTAATCAATACATGTCCAAATCATACTGACCAAATAGGCAATTCCAGTGGAGTGCACCAACACCGTCCGCTGAGCTGATAGCCTACTAGGAGGATTGTCAACCTGTCTATTGGGACTTGGGGGAATGAAATGCAGCGTCCCCAGGCAAAATGACGTCAGTACAAATAAGTACTGAGTATATAAGGCATGAAAGGAATATATAAAAGACATGAAAGAAACATGGAGTAAAGAACTCAACCTATAAGTATGAATAGCTCTATGAATCATGAAACATTTATAATGTCATGCATATGCATATAAATGTCATATCATGCATAGGTATATGCGTACATAATATCATCAAGCCTCTGAAGGCATCCCATCATATCATCTCGGTCTCTGTGGGTGAAATTATCAACGTATACCAGCTGGTCAGGTGGTGGTGTGTATATAACGCCATAACCTTTCCCCATACCCCGTATACTCATAATATACGCGTATATAACACCATCTGCTCATGGGTCAATGTACATGTATAAATGAATGCAATGTATAAGAAGTAAGTAAATAAGATCTATCGGGATATCGTAAGATCAATATGGCTTCGGTTAATATCATGAAATAAACTTTATCAACTTACGTATTTTCTAAGAACCATGAACAAACGATATAATAATAGGACACATGGGGAATCAAGAACATAGGCAACCTTAGTACTTATAAGAATAGAGCCATTTGTAAAAGTTGTGTGTTTGCTCGTTTCGTTGTATCATATGGATCATGCCAAAAGGAAAGAAGGGATAGCCTTAACATACCTTATAGAAATCTGTCCAATAATAATGCTAAACTCAGCTCACTGCACCTTAATCTACAACAACGACAGTGAAGCTATTGTCAAGTTACGAATGACTCTCTCATTTATATAACGAAAGTAACTTAATCTATAACTGTCACACCCCAACCTCGGGGTGCGACCGGTGCTCAATAGAGTTACCCCGGTCGAGCAAGCCTGCACAGTGTCATCTACCCAACTCACCCACAAATAAAGAGAAGAATGCATTTCATTAATTAGTTAGTAAGAAGTCATGTGAATAACACCATTTCATTTCAGTACTGGCAACAAGGCCTTGGCTATACCTCAAAACGCTATGTACAAAGGATAAAAGATACAGGACCCCGAAATGAAGTGGGGCTCACCAAATCAGCTGAGGAGAGGGTGTGTTGCTATCACTGATCAATACCACCTGAACGACTTCGAGGAACATTGTCAGGCAATCGAGCATGGCCAACGAAAGGCCGTAATATCTGTGACCGGCTGGATGTCACGGCGGGGATCTCGGCACGTATCGATGAAGAACCGACAATTAGTTAATCAGTGGATTTTTTACCTTTTATAGAGTTGTACCTAGAGTAGGATTCCCCTACACGCATTCCAAAGTAATATATTATTGTTTTCTCTATTATTAGCTCTTTCTCTTATTCATCAGTGCTGGCCATAGTGAGCGATCGAGGGCAAATACTTCAATAAGGCCGAAACTATACTCCTCGTGTAGTTTGAACCTATTTTATCTTTGTTTGTTCAATTTGGCTTAATTTATCGCTTTGTATCGAATTAATCTGCGTATCTTTAAAACCACTTACAAATTTAATTGTTGTTTGATTTTGAGGGTATATAGTTTGTAGTCCACCGTGGGGCTATGTCATGCCCCGAACCTGGGGGCGAGACTGGCACTCGGTGCCTCACTTAACCTAGTACCAACTTGCGACTGAGGGACTCTGAACGTACAATATCATACTTTGGCCATGGTGCCACATATTAAGATAATTTGCAAAACAAAATATAAAACTCAAAGGAAACTAGCTCTGACTAAACATCAATATAAAGCTGGGCCGACAAGTCCGTCATAACTACTACAACTGACAAACCAACAAAATATACATACAAGGCCTACAAGCCCAACATACTGCACTAACTGACAGGATATGTCTACAAGCCTCCACTGATGGATGTACTGTGGTCGGAATAGGGCCCTGACCTACCCATAATATATATATATATATATATATATATATATATATATATATATATGTATATATATATATATATATATATATATATATATTATCGTACTTTCATCACCATCGAGCTATAATCAATGGGAAGGTCTCTATTAGGCAATCTTTGATAAGATGGTAAGTTATATACCGAGCCTACTTTAGCTGAGCGCCTATGAGAGAGCCCAGAATGGCCGAGATACAGAGCCTAGTATGGCCGAATGCCTATGAGCAAGCCTACTACGGCAGAGCAGTTAACGTTCCGAGCCTTTTATATATATATATATATATATATATATATATATATATATATATATATATATATAGACCCTCTGCTCTCTTGACTAGAAAAAAATAATACTTAACTAAATATAAAGTCCCGATAAGGGAGAATACTGTAACTTATGAGGATAGGATAATGTACATAAGTTCAGGAATACAAACTTCTCTTTATGTTTCATTATCAAACTCGTATAGTTATGGGATCTTGCCAAAATGAAGGAATGGTTTTGCCTAAACATACCTTATCACAATCTTTCCAATCACCAAGTTGAACTCGCCTCTTCGTACCTTAATCTACAACAACGATAATAATACTATCATTAAGTTACGAAAGGTACAACTATCGCACAATGAACGACAAGCTTATTTTGTATTAAAACGGGCAGCATCTCCCCTATAATCCTTACTCCCTCCAAATTCAAGATAACACCAACAACACAAGAACACAACAATAACAACATATATACATTATTTTCCAACCTTATATACACCACAAAATACTACAAAATAGCCAAAAACACCCCAATCTCTTCATACACAAAACGACCACCGTAGTAGTGTCAAACATCCCAAAAATGTTACGACGAACGACCAGCCCTCCACCCTGAATTTATGTGGTGTTTCTCCACACTCTTTATCCTCCAAAACTCCATAAAATAGTAGCAAAAAAAGTAGTCCAACAGCGACACTAAACAGTCCACAAAACAGTCCGCTACAAGTGAATAACTCGAACTAACGGCTTTCGATTACCATCCCGTGAGTTCTTACAATTATAGAATAACTTTCCATACATATCCAGCAGATAAAATGGATGAAATAGAGTAGTATACGTACCTTATTGGTCGAATAACTCAGCTCCTATCTTGGTTCTTCAAACTCTAGGTTTTACCTCCAACTACAACTTGAAAAGTAGAGAAAATTAATTAGGGTTTGTGTGCAATTTTTGGGAGGATTTTTGAAGGATTTTATGTTTGGTTATTATGCCCTATTATCAGTGTAATATATGAAGAAAATAGGCCTTTAAAATGTCTGTTTGGACGACCCGAAATGGCCCATTTTCGGACATATATAATTCTCTCATTTAACCAAGTAGGTGACACACCTACTTGTCACCTAGCAGTCTGCGCAGTCTCGCAAAAACGTATATATCTCTCTACTCCGATGTCGCATTGACAAACGGTTTAATGCGTTAGCAAATAGACTCATAGATATTAAAAATTATGAGTGTAACACCCCGTAACTATAAGTTTATTGCGATAAAATCGCAATTACATTTGACCCAAATTTCAGTAAAACTTATGGACGTAACTTGTGATGACTTTCATCAACTTTTGTTCCTCAGCTCGCATGACTTCAAAACATAAAATACGACTATCATATGACTAACATAACTCATAACATAACCTTCTTATCATGTTAAGAATCCTAGTCTCACCCCAAAGGTACGGGTTATAACATTCCTAACTTGTCGACTTTCGACGAAACATTATTTTCTTCAATTCCTTAGCTTCTGAACCTTCCAACTCTCTTTGTACTTGTTGTTCATGATCTTCAATGTTTGTAACCTCCGAGGTAACATGATAACTTACTTTATATACTTCCAAATATGATCTCATTTTTGGTCTTACATTAGTTTGCTTACGACGCACTTAGATGTACGAAAATATGGGGTGTAACATCATTCCCCCCTTTGGAACATTCATCCTCGAATGTCTACTCTTAGAGACTTGGGAAAATTTTGCCAGAGTATCCTCCGTACTCTAGACTAAAACCAACCTGCACGCAGCCAGAAAACATACTATACATGCCATACATGGCCAATGTCTATAAATAGCAACACTTGGCTTCACACAGCCTTCAATTATAAATACTGAATATCAAAAATAAGAGCTTACCTGATGAACTACTGGCCTGAATAGAGTTGTATTGAAGTATCCCATCTCGAGACATATTTTCAGTTTGAAATAGGTGGGGATATTTAGACTTCATTTCATCCTTTGCTTCCCACATAATCTCTTCCACGTTCTTACTTCTCCATAAAACTTTCACGGAGGCAACCTCCTTATTTTGTGGTTTGCAGATTTGTCGGTCTAGGATGGAAACCGGAACTTCCTCGTACGATGTGTCCTCTGTGATCTGTACATCATCAGTGGGCACCACTCGGGTAGGATCCCCAATGCACTTCCGTAACATAGATACGTGAAAAATCGGATGGACAGACTCCAATTCCGAGGGCAAATCTAACTCATAAGCTACTCGGCCCACTCTTCGAATTATCCTATAAAGCACAATATATCGGGGGCTAAGCTTTCCTTTCTTTCGAAACCTCATCACGCCCTTCATAGGCGACACCTTTAAGAATACCCAGTCATCAACCCCAAACTCTAAGTCTCATTGCCGCACGTCAGAATATGATTTCTGATGACTCTCAGCTGTCAACAGTCGCTCCTAGATAAGCTTTACTTTCTCTACGGCTTGCTGAACCAGGTCTGCCCCATGTAACCTAGTTTCTCCAACATCAAATCACCCTATAAGAGATCTGCACTTATGCCCATACAAAGCCTCGTACGGAGCCACCTGGATACTAGAGTGGTAACTGTTATTATATGCAAACTCGATAAGAGGTAGATGTTCATCCCAACTTCTTTTAAAATCCAACACACATGCTCGTAACATATCCTCGAGCGTCTGAATTATAGCTTAACTTGTCCATCAGCCTGTGGATGAAAAGTTGTGCTGAGATTCACCTGAGTTCCTCGACCTCTCTGAAATGACCTCCAGAAATGTGCTACAAACTGGGCCCCACAGTCCTTTATAATAGATATTGGTACTCCGTGTAGTCGCACTATCTCCTTAATATATAACTTTGCATAATCTTCGGCTGTATATGTAGATCTGACTGGTAGGAAATGGGCTGCTTTTGTGAGCCTATCGACTATCACCCATATAGAATTGAACTTACGATGAGAACGAGGCAAATCCGTGACAAAGTCCATGTGTATCGCCTCCCATTTCAACGTCGGGATCTCTATAGTCTGCATTAGCCCTCCAGGCTTCTGGTGCTCTACCTTCACCTGCTGGCAACTAGGACACTGGGCGACAAACGCAGCAATGTTCTTCTTTATATCGTTCCACTAGTACACATCCTTAATTTCATGATACATCTTCGTCGACCCAGGATGAATGGATTATCACGAATAATGTGCCTTTAACATAATCCTGTCTCATAGCCCTACTACATCTGGAACATACAGACGGCCCCTGTATCTGAGAACCTTATCTTACTTGAGATCTAACAATGGCTTCTTCTGGTGGGGAACTCGCTCTCTCAACTCTGGGTCCTCGTACTGCCTTTCCTTGACTTCATCTATGAGAGATGATTTTGCAGTGTTTTGGAGTACTACTCCACCATCGTCAGAATCTACTAACTGAACCCCTAAACAAGCCAATTGATGAATCTCTCTAGCTAATTCTTTTTTCTCAGCCTCTACATGTGCTAAGCTACCCGTAGATCGGTGACTTAACGCATCTTCTACAACATTAGCCTTCCATGGATGGTAGAGAATGTTAACATCGTAATCTTTCAATAAATGTAGCCATCGCCTCTGTCGCAAATTCAAGTCATTTTGGTTGAAGATGTATTGCAGGCTTTTATGATTTGTAAATACATCAACATGAACACCGTATAAATAATACCTCCATATCATAAGAGCATGGACAACCGTAGCTAACTCAAGGTCGTGGGTTGGATAATTCCTCTCGTGCTTCCTCAACTGCCTTGAAGTATACGCAATTACATTCCCCTGTTGCATCAGGACACATCCTAACACGACACCAGAGGCATCACAACACACGGCATAACCCTCTGGACCCTCTGGAAGTGTTACAACTGGTGCTGAGGTCAACCTGTTCTTAAGCTCTTGGAAACTTCGCTCGCAAGCCTCTATCAACTGAAACATAGTTGCTTTATGTGTCAACTTTGTCAATGGTACCGAAAGGGAAGAAAATCCCTCTATGAACCTCCGGTAGTATCCTGCTAAGCCTTGAAAGTTACGAACCGCTGTCAGAGTGGTAGGTCTAGGCCAAGATTTCACGGCCTCAATCTTCTGAATGTCTACCTTTATACCTTTATCGGATACAATATTCCCCAAGAATGCTACAGATTTCAACCAGAACTCACATTTAGAAAACTTAGCATACAACTTACGATCACGGAGGGTTTGGAGTACTGCTCGCATGCTCCTCCTCTAAACGTGAATAAACCAGAATATCATCAATAAATACTATCACGAGAAGATCTAAAAATGGACGGAATAGGCTATTCATGAAGTCCATAAATACGGCGGGTGCATTAGTCAACCCGAAGGACATGACAAGAAACTCGAAATGGCCATATCGGGTCCTAAAGGCTATCTTCGGAATATCTTTCTCCCGAACTCTTACCTGGTGGAACCCCATCCTCAAATCTATCTTTGAAAAGCATCTAGCCCCTTGCAACTGATCAAACAAGTCATCAATCCTTGGACGTGGATACTTATTCTTAATAGTTACCTTGTTCAACTGCCTATAGTTACCTACTTATCCTCAGTGAGCCGTCTTTCTTCTGTAGAAACAATACTGGTGCTCCCCAAGGTGAGGTACTAGGCCTGATGAAACCTTTCTCCAGCAAATCTTTTAATCGCTCTTTTAACTCCTTCAATTCGGCATGTGCCATTCTATACGGAGGGATGGATATTGGTTGAGTTCCCGAAAGCAAATCAATGCTAAAATAAATCTCTCGCTCTGGAGGAATACCTGGAAGCTCATCTGGAAACACATCTACGTACTCTCTAACTACTGGAATAGACTGAAGTGTAGGTATCTTAGCATCTGTATCTCTAACTCACACAATATGATAAATGCACCCTTTTGCGATAATTTTCCTCGCCTTTAGATAGGAAATAAACCTACCTCTGGGTGTCACTGTATTACCTACCATTCAAGGACTGGCTTACCCGGAAAATGAAATTAAGTTGCCTTTGCTCGGCAATCAACTGTGGCATAGCAAGCTGCCAACCAGTCCATGCCCATGATAGCATCAAAATCCATCATCTCTAGCTCAACTAGGTCGGCTGAGGTCTGACAACTACAAACTGTCACCATACAACCTCGGTAAACCCGTCTAGTAATAATCGATTCTCTGACTGGTGTAGATACTGCAAAAGGATCTCTTAGTATTTCAGGCACTATACCAAACTTCCCCGTGACAAATAGGGTAATATATGATAAAGTAGATCCTGGATCTATCAAGGCATAAGCATCGTGAGAGCAAATGGTCAATATACCTGTCACAACATCTGGTGAAGACTCCTAGTCCTGTCGACCCGCTAAAGCATAGATACTGTTCTGATTACCACTTGAACTGGAACCTCTACCTCTACCAGCCGAAGACTGAGACTCGTGCCCTGAAGGATGCACGGGCATAGATGGTCCTTCTGTTGAACTTGTTAGTTGTGCCATACCCCTAGAATCTTTATTTTGTTAATCTCTCATCATATGACCTGGACGCCCATATGTATAACAAGTGTCAGAACCTGCTCGGCATTGGACCAAGTGTCCTCTACCACAGATGTACACCATGGCGTAAATGACCATGCCTGCCCTACACCTTGCTGTCACTGCAAACTCGATGCTCGTGAGCTCTCACTTGGTCCTGACTGAGTATAGCTGTCATACCTGTAACCCTACAACTGAGGCGGGGGAGACCCAGGTGGACGTCCGAAGTACTGGGGCCTATAACTACCCTTAGACTGCTCTTGAGACCTGGTAAATCTCATCCTCTTACGTTGCCTTGCTCAGTCCTCTTTGTACCCTGCTACCGACGCCTACCCCTTTCTATATTCTGGACGAATGCCTGATTCCGGGAGATATCCATACTATCCTACAATGCAGCAGTGGTACATGCCTCGGTCAACTCTGGGGCCAACCCTGCTATAAACCTGTGGATCTTGTCCCGCATAGTAGAACCTATGGATGGAGCATATCTAGACAATGAGTCAAAACAGAGACTATACACTCGAACAGCCATATTGCCATGCTTGAGGGATAGAAACTGATCTACTCGAACCTGTCGGATCTCCTGCGGTAAGTACTGCTCATGGAAGGCAGCTGAAAATTTCTCCCAAATAGCTGGAGGTGCATCACATCCCCTGGACCTCTCCCATCCCTCGTACAAAGGACAGCTATATCTCGGAGTCAAAAGCTGCCAGCTCAACTGCCTCTTTCTCCGTGGCATGCATAACCCGGAAGATCCTGTGAAGCTGAACTACGAAATCCTACATGTCCTCCCTCTGATCTATCCCCGTGAACTCCGGGGGACTCAAAGCAATAAACTCTCGGACCCTTGAACTCCAAGACCCCTCAGAAGATCCTGCAATACCTGATGTCCTAGCCTGTTGCTGGGTAGCTACCAATTGTGTCAACAAATGCACTGCACTCCTCAAGTCCTGATCTGATGGAAGTGGAGGGGGAACTGGAGGTGCAGTATCCCCAAGAATCTGCTCAGGTAGTGGAGGAGTCGGTAATGGCTGAGTAGGGGTCTCGCCCTGGGCCTCAAACTGGGGCCCATCTACTAGGGGTACCCTGCTGGTCCCCTCACCTGCTGCTATATCTCTCCTCTGGCTAGTTGTAGTCTTCCTATTCACCGTCATCTATGTATACAAACACCAACATGTAAGTTTAAATCAAATTTCCTATAACTCAGTTCTATAACACGATTTAGAGCTGAAAGAAGGGGTAACCAACTCCTAAATGCCTTGTAGTTCCCTACTTATATAATGTGGTGCACATCACATCACGGCTTGTAGACTCCCCAGGATAGAAATGGTCTGATACAAAGTTTGTCATGCCCCAAACTTGGGGGGCGAGACCGGCACCCGGTGCCTCACTTAACCTAGCATACCAACTTGCGAGTGGGGGACTCTGAACATACAATATCATACTTTGGCCATGGTGCCACATTGCAAGAAAATTTGCGAAACAAAATATAAAACTGAATGGAAACTAACTCTAACTAAACATCAATATAAATCTGGACCGACAAGGACGTCATAACTACTACAGCTGACAAACCAACAAAATATACATACAAGGCCTACAAGCCCAACATACTGCACTAACTGACAGGATATGTCTACAAGCCTCTACTGATGGATGTACTGTGATCAGAACAGGGCCCCGACCTACCCATAATATATATACATATATACATAATATGTACTCAAAACCCTAGACTCGGCAACTCCGAAGGACGTGGAGCTTATCGATC
The DNA here is from genome assembly GCF_000390325.3 of Nicotiana tomentosiformis. Classification (NCBI taxonomy): domain Eukaryota; kingdom Viridiplantae; phylum Streptophyta; class Magnoliopsida; order Solanales; family Solanaceae; genus Nicotiana; species Nicotiana tomentosiformis. The sequence continues at coordinate 55,685,768 of NC_090814.1, read as the reverse complement.
AAGCTGATCACGGATAGCACCTACGGAGAAGGTCTACCAGGCTGTCTATCCGAACCTGTATGCATGAAATGCAGCGTCCCCATAAATGGGACGCCAGTACAAAATAATTTACCGAGTATGTAAGGCAATAGAATAATAGAAAGCTGAAACTAAAGTGATAATATAATAACTGAAAGTAACTAGGAGTCAGAGATGATCTGGAGATATATACCTGTTGATACTGACTCAACTCTCTCAATATATAGTAAGTAAAATAGTTGTCCAGCCCTATAAGGCTCGGAACGTTAACTGCTCTGCCATAGTAGGCTCGCTCATAGGCGTTCGGCCATACTAGGCTCTGTATCTCGGCCATTCTGGCTCTCTCATAGGCGCTCGGCCAAAGTAGGCTCGGTATATAACTTACCATCTTATCAAAGATTGCCCAATAGAGACCTTCCCATCGATTATAGCTCGATGGTGGTGAAAGTACTATAATACTGTATATATATATATATATATATATATATATATATATATATATATACACACACACATACCCTCTGCTCTCTTGACTAGAAGAAAACAATACTTAACTAAATATAAAGTCCCGATAAGGGAGAATATTGTAACTTATGAGGATAGGATAATGTACATGAGTTCAGGAATACGAACTTCTCTTTATGTCTCATTATCAAACTCGTGTAGTTATGGGATCTTGCCAAAATGAAGGAAAGGTTTTGCCTTAATATACCTTATCACAATCTTTCCAATCACCAAGTTGAACTCGCCTCTTCGCACCTTAATCTACAACAACGATAATAATACTATCATTAAGTTACGAAAGGTACAACTATCGCACAATGAACGACAAGCTTATTTTGTATTAAAATGGGCAGCATCTCCCCTATAATCCTTACTCCCTCCAAATTCAAGATAACACCAACACAAGAACACAACAATAACAACATATATACATTATTTTCCAACCTTATATACACCACAAAATACTACAAAATAGCCAAAAACACCCCAATCTCTTCATACATAAAACGACCACCGTAGTAGTGTCAAACATCCCGAAAATGTTATGACGAACGACCAGTCCTCCACCCTGAATTTATGTGGTGTTTCTCCACACTCTTTCTCCTCCAAAACTCCATAAAATAGTAGCAAAAAAAGTAGTCCAACAGCGACACTAAACAGTCCACAAAACAGTCCGCTACAAGTGAATAACTCGAACTCACGGCTTCCGATTACCATCCAGTGAGTTCTTACAATTATAGAATAACTTTCCATACATATCCAGCAGAAAAAATGGATGAAATAGAGTTGTATACGTACCTTATTGGTCGAATAACTCAGCTCCTATCTTGGTTCTTCAAACTCTAGATTTTACCTCCAACTAGAACTTGAAAAGGAGAGAAAATTAATTAGGGTTTGTGTGCAATTTTTGGGAGGATTTTTGAAGGATTTTATGTTTGGTTATTATGCCCTATTATCAGTGTAATATATGAAGAAAATAGGCCTTTAAAATGTCTGTTTGGACGACCCGAACTGGCCCATTTTCGGACATATATAATTCTCTCATTTAAGCAAGTAGGTGACACACCTACTTGTCACTTAGCAGTCTGTGCAGTCTCGCAAAAACGTATATATCTCTCTACTCCGATGTCGTATTGACAAACGGTTTAATGCGTTGGCAAATAGACTCATAGATATTAAAAATGATGGGTGTAACACCTCGTAACTATAAGTTTATTGCAATAAAATCGCAATTTCATTTTACCCAAATTTCAGTAAAACTTATGGACGTAACTTGTGATGACTTTCATCGACTTTTGTTCCTCAGCTCGCATGACTTCAAAACATAAAATACGACTATCATACGACTAACATAACTCATAACATAACCTTCTTATCATGTTAAGAATCCTACTCTCACCCCAAAGGTACGGGTTATAACATTCCTAACTTGTCGACTTTCGACGAAACATTATTTTCTTCAATTCCTTAGCTTCTGAACCGTCCAACTCTCTTTGTACTTGTTGTTCATGATCTTCAATGTTTGTAACCTCCGAGGTAACATGATAACTTACTTTATATACTTCCAAATATGATCTCATTTTTGGTCTTACATTAGTTTGCTTACGACGCACTTTTATGTATGAAAATATGGGGTGTAACATCATTCCCCCTTATGGAACATTCGTCCTCGAATGTCTACTCTTAGAGACTTGGAAAAATTTTGCCAGAGTCTCCTCCATACTCTAGACTAAAGCCAACCTGCACACAGCCAGAAAACATACTATACATGCCATACATGGCCAATGTCTATAAATAGCAACACTTGGCCTCACACAGCCTTCAATTATAAATATTGAATGTCAAAAATAAGAGCTTACCTGATGAACTACTGGCCTGAATAGAGTTGTACTGAAGTATCCCATCTCGAGACATATTTTCAGTTTGAAATAGGTGGGGATATTTAGACTTAATTTCATCCTTTGCTTCCCACTTCATCTCTTCCACGTTCTTGCTTCTCTATAAAACTTTCACGGAGGCAACCTCCTTATTTTGTGGTTTGCAGATTTGTCGGTCTAGGATGGAAACCAGAACTTCCTCGTACGATGTGTCCTCTGTGATCTGTACATCATCAGTGGACACCATTCGGGTAGGATCCCCAATGCACTTCCGTAACATAGATACGTGAAAAATTGAATGGACAAGCTCCAATTTCGAGGGCAAATCTAACTCATAAGCTACTCGGCCCACTCTTCGAATAATCCTATAAGGCACAATATATTGGGGGCTAAGCTTTCCTTTCTTTCGAAACCTCATCACGCCCTTCATAGGCGACACCTTTAAGAATACCTAGTCATCAACCCTGAACTCTAAGTCTCGTTGCCGCACGTCAGAATATGATTTCTAATGACTCTCAGCTGTCAACAGTCACTCCTAGATAAGCTTTACTTTCTCTACGGCTTGCTGAACCAGGTCTGCCCCATGTAACCCAGTTTCTCCAACATCAAATCACCCTATAAGAGATCTACACTTATGCCCATACAAAGCCTCGTACGGAGCCACCTGGATACTAGAGTGGTAACTGTTATTATATGCAAACTCGATAAGAGGTAGATGTTCATCCCAACTTCTTTTAAAATCCAACACACATGCTCGTAACATATCCTCGAGCGTCTGAATTATAGCTTAACTTGTCCATCAGCCTGTGGATGAAAAGTTGTGCTGAGATTCACCTGAGTTCCTAGACCTCTCTGAAATGACCTCCAGAAATGTGCTACAAACTGGGCCCCACAGTCCTTTATAATAGATATTGGTACTCCGTGTAGTAACAATATCTCCTTAATATATAACTTTGCATAATCTTCGGCTGTATATGTAGATCTGACTGGTAGGAAATGGGCTGCTTTTGTGAGCCTATCGACTATCACCCATATAGAATTGAACTTACGATGAGAACGAGGCAAACCCATGACAAAGTCCATGTTTATCGCCTCCCATTTCAACGTCGGGATCTCTATAGTCTGCATTAGCCCTCAAGGCTTCTGGTGCCCTACCTTCACCTGCTGGCAACTAGGACACTGGGCGACAAACGCAGCAATGTTCTTCTTTATATCGTTCCACTAGTACACATTCTTAATTTCATGATACATCTTCGTCGACCCAGGATGAATGGATTATCACAAATAATGTGCCTTTAACATAATCCTGTCTCATAGCCCTGCTACATCTGGAACATACAGACGACCCCTGTATCTGAGAACCCCATCTTACATGAGATCTAACAATGGCTTCTTCTGGTGCGGAACTCGCTCTCTCAACTCTAGGTCCTCGTACTGCCTTTCCTTGACTTCATCTATGAGAGATGATTTTGCAATGTAGCCTTTCCTTGACTTCATCTATGAGAGATGATTTTGCAATGTAGCCTTTCCTTGACTTCATCTATGAGAGATGATTTTGCAATGTTTTGGAGTACTACTCCACCATCGTCAGAATCTACTAACCGAACCCCTAAACAAGCCAATTGATGAATCTCTCTAGCTAATTCTTTTTTCTCAGCCTCTACATGTGCTAAGCTACCCGTAGATCGGTGACTTAACGCATCTTCTACAACATTAGCCTTCCCTGGATGGTAGAGAATGTTAACATCGTAATCTTTCAATAAATGTAGCCATCGCCTCTGTCGCAAATTCAACTCATTTTGGTTGAAGATGTATTGCAGGCTTTTATGATTTGTAAATACATCAACATGAACACCGTATAAATAATACCTCCATATCTTAAGAGCATGGACAACCGTAGCTAACTCGAGGTCGTGGGTTGGATAATTCCTCTCGTGCTTCCTCCACTGCCTTGAAGTATACGCAATTACATTCCCATGTTGCATCAGGACACATCCTAACCTGACACCAGAGGCATCACAACACACGGCATAACCCTCTGGACCCTCTGGAAGTGTTAGAACTGGTGCTGAGGTCAACCTGTTCTTAAGCTCTTGGAAACTCCACTCGCAAGCCTTTGTGAACTGAAACATAGTTGCTTTATGTGTCAACTTCGTCAATGGAACCGAAAGGGAAGAAAACCCCTCTATGAACCTCCGGTAGTATCCTGCTAAGCCTTGAAAGTTACGAACCTCTGTCAGAGTGGTAGGTCTAGGCTAAGATTTCACGGCCTCAATCTTCTAAATGTGTACCTTTATACCTTTATCGGATACAATATTCCCCAAGAATGCTACAGATTTCAACCAGAACTCACATTTAGAAAACATAGCATACAACTTACGATCACGGAGGGTTTGGAGTACCGCTCGCATGCTCCTCCTCTAAACGTGAATAAACCAGAATATCATCAATAAATACTATCACGAGCAGATCTAAAAATGGACAGAATAGGCTATTCATGAAGTCCATAAATACAGCGGGTGCATTAGTCAACCCGAAGGACATGACAAGAAACTCGAAATGGCCATATCCTTCCTAAAGGCTATCTTCGGAATATCTTTCTCCCGAACTCTTACCTGGTGGAACCCCATCCTCAAATCTATCTTTGAAAAGCATCTAGCCCCTTGCAACTGATCAAACAAGTCATCGATCCTTGGACGTGGATACTTATTCTTAATAGTTACCTTGTTCAACTGCCTATAATCGATACACATCCTCAGTGAGCCGTCTTTCTTCTGTAGAAACAATACTGGTGCTCCCCAAGGTGAGGTACTAGGCCTGATTAAACCTTTCTCCAGCAAATCTTTTAATCGCTCTTTTAACTCCTTCAATTCGGAATGTGCCATTCTATACGGAGGGATGGATATTGGCTGAGTTCCCGAAAGCAAATCAATGCTAAAATAAATCTCTCGCTCTGGAGGAATACTTGGAAGCTCATCTGGAAACACATCTGCGTACTCTCTAACTACTGGAATAGACTGAAGTGTAGGTATCTTAGCATTTGTATCTCTAACTCACACAATATGATAAATGCACCCTTTTGCGATAATTTTCCTCGCCTTTAGATAGGAAATAAACCTACCTCTGGGTGTCACTGTATTACCTACCCATTCAAGGACTGGCTTACCCGGAAAATGAAATTAGGCTGCCTTTGCTCGGCAATCAACTGTGGCATAGCAAGCTGCCAACCAGTCCATGCCCATGATAGTATCAAAATCCATCATCTCTAGCTCAACTAGGTCGGCTGAGGTCTGACAACTACAAACTGTCACCGTACAACCTCGGTAAACCCGTCTAGTAATAATCGATTCCCTGACTGGTGTAGATACCACAAAAGGATCACTTAGTATTTCAGGCACTATACCAAACTTCCCCGTGACAAATGGGGTAATATACGATAAAGTAGATCCTGGATCTATCAAGGCATAAGCATCGTAAGAGCAAATGGTCAATATACCTGTCACAACATTTGGTGAAGACTCCTAGTCCTGTCGACCTGCTAAAGCATAGATACTGTTCTGATTACCACTTGAACTGGAACCTATACCTCTGCCTCAACCTCTACCAGCCGAAGACTGAGACTCGCGCCCTGAAGGATGTACAGACATAAATGGTCCTTCTGTTGAACATGTTAGTTGTGCCATACCCCTAGAATCTTTATTTGGTCAATCTCTCATCATATGACCCGGACGCCCACATGTATAACAAGTGTCAGAACCTGCTCGGTATTGGACCAAGTGTCCTTTACCACAGATGTACACCGCGGCGTAAATGACCATGCCTTCCCTACACCTTGCTGTCACTGCAAACTCGATGCTCATGAGCTCTCACTTGGTCCTGACTGAGTATAGCGGTCATACCTGTAACCCTACAACTGAGGCGGGGGAGACCCAGGTGGACGTCCGAAGTACTGGGGCCTATAACTACCCTTAGACTGCTCTTGAGACCTGGTAAATCTCATCCTCTTACGTTGCCTTGCTCAGTCCTCTTTGTACCCTGCTACCGACACCTACCCCTTTCTATATTCTGGACGAATGCCTGATTCCGGGAGATATCCATACTATCCTACAATGCAGCAGTGGTACATGCCTCGATCAACTCTGGGGCCAACCCTGCTATAAACCTGTGGATCCTGTCCCGCATAGTAGAACCTATGGATGGAGCATATCTAGACAATGAGTCAAAACAGAGACTATACACTCGAACACTCATATTGCCATGCTTGAGGGATAGAAACTGATCTACTCGAACCTGTCGGATCTCCTGCGGTAAGTACTGCTCATGGAAGGCAGCTGAAAATTTCTCCCAAATAGCTGGAGGTGCATCACGTCCCCTGGACCTCTCCCATCCCTTGTACAAAAGGACAACTATATCTCGGAGTTAAAAGGTCCCAGCTCAACTGCCTCTTTCTCCGTGGCATGCATAACCCGGAAGATCCTGTGAAGCTGATCTACGAAATCCTACGCGTCCTCCCTCTGATCTATCCCCGTGAACTCCGGGGGACTCAAAGCAATAAACTCTCGGACCCTTGATCTCCAAGACCCCTCAGAAGATCCTGCAATACCTGATGTCCTAGCCTGTTGCTGGGTAGCTACCAATTGTGTCAACAAATGCACTGCACTCCTCAAGTCCTGATCTGATGGAAGTGGAGGGGGGAACTGGAGGTGCAGTATCCCTAAGAATCTGCTTAGGTGGTGGAGGAGTCGGTAATGGCTGAGTAGGGGTCTCACCCTGGGCCTCAAACTGGGCCCCATCTACTGGGGGTACCCTGCTGGTCCCCTCACCTACTACTATATCTCTCCTCTGGCTAGCTGTAGTCTTCCTAGTCACCGTCATCTGTGCATGCAAACACTAACATGTAAGTTTAAATCAAATTTCCTATAACTCAATTCTAAAACACGATTTAGAGTTGAAAGAAGGGGTAACCAACTCCTAAATGCCTTGTAGTTCCCTACTTATATAATGTGGTGTACATCACATCACGGCTTGTAGACTCCCCAGGATAGAAATGGTCTGATACAAAGTTTGTCATGCCCCGAACTTGGGGGGCGAGACTGGCACCCGGTGCCTCACTTAACCTAGCATACCAACTTGCGAGTGGGGGACTCTGAACATACAATATCATACTTTGGCCATGGTGCCACATTGCAAGAAAATTTATGAAACAAAATATAAAACTGAATGGAAACTAACTCTGACTAAACATCCATATAAATCTGGACCGACAAGGACGTCATAACTACTACAGCTGACAAACCAACAAAATATACATACAAGGCCTACAAGCCCAACATACTGCACTAACTGACAGGATATGTCTACAAGCCTCTACTGATGGATGTATTGTGGTCAGAACAGGGCCCTGACCTACCCATAATATATATACATATATACATAATATGTACTCAAAACCCTAGACTCGGCAACTCCGAAGGACGTGGAGCTTATCGATCAAGCTGATCACGGATAGCACATACGGAGAAGGTCTACCAGGTTGTCTATCCGAACCTGTATGCATGAAATGCAGCGTCCCCATAAATGGGACGCCAGTACAAAATAATTTACCGAGTATGTAAGGCAATAGAATAATTGAAAGCTGAAACTAAAGTGATAATATAATAACTAAAAGTAACTGGGAGTCAGAGATGATCTGGAGATATATACCTGTTGATACTGACTCAACTCTCTCAATATAGTAAGTAAAATAGTTGTCCAACCCTATAAGGCTTGGAACGTTAACTGCTCTGCCATAGTAGGCTCGCTCATAGGCGCTCGGCCATACTAGGATCTATATTTCGGCCATTCTGGGCTCGCTCATAGGCGCTAGGCCACAGTAGGCTCGGCATATAACTCACCATCTAATCAGAGGTTGCCCAATAGAGGCTTGCCCATTGATTATAGCTCGATGGTGGTGAAAGTACTGTAATAATGTATATATATAGACCCTCTTCTCTCTTGACTGGAAGAAAACAATACTTAACTGAATATAAAGTCCTGATAAGGGAGAATACTGTAACTTATGAGGATAGGATAATGTACATAAGTTCAGGAATACGAACTTCTCTTTATTTCTCGTTAGCAAACTCATGTAGTTACGGGATCATGCCAAAATAAAGGAAAGGTTTTGCCTTAACATAGCTTATCACAATCTTTCGAATCACCAAGTTGAACTCACCTCTTCGCACCTTAATCTACAACAACGATAATAATACTATCAATAAGTTACGAAAAGTACAACTATCGCCCAATGAACGACAAACTTATTTTGTATTAAAACAAGCAGCATCAGTGTAATATATGAAGGAAATAGACTTTAAAAGGTCTCTTTGGATGACCCGAACTGGCCCATTTTTGGACATATATAATCCTCTTATTTAAGCAAGTAGGTGACACACCTACTTGTCACCTAGCAGTCTTCGCAGTCTCGCAAAATTGTATATCTTTCTCTCTCCAATGTCGTATTGACAAACGGTTTAATACGTTAGCAAATAGACTCATAGATCTTCAATGTGATGGATGGAACACCCCATAACTATAAGTATATTGGGAGAAAATCGCAGTTACATTTGACCCAAATTTCAGTAAAACTTATGAACGTATCTTGTGATGACTTTCATCGACTTTTGTTCCTCAACTCGCCTGACTTCAAAACATAACACACAACTATAATACGACTAACATAACTAATAACATAATCTTTTTATCGTGTTAAGAATCCTAGTCTCACCCCAAAGGTACGGGTTATAACATTCCTAACTTGTCGACTTTCGACAAAACATTATTTTCTTCAATTCCTTAGCTTCTGAACCTTCCAACCCTCTTTGTACTTGTTGTTCATGATCTTTAATATTTGTAACCTCCGAGGTAACATGATAACTTACTTTATATACTTCCAAAGATGATCTTATTTTTTGTCTTACATTAGTTTGCTTACAATGCACTTTTACGTACGAAAATATAGGGTGTAACAGGCTAAGGATAATAGCGGTGGTTTGATACAAATTTTTCTAACACACCCTACTTCACATTTGTTCTTTGAAGTGCCTTTGATTTCATGTATGCGTTAAAATGTCGAACTCCCAATCTGCCCCTCTAAAAATGGATGTTGAGTTTGGCCACCATGGCGAGAATAACAATATAGTGCCAGGTAACGAGGTGCGCCCGCCGATCCCAATGGAATTCCGGTCGTAGACCCGATCGATGCCAGCTCACATGTGTCCATCAACACGAATTTGCCCACCAATCCTGAGAACAGCATCTGCGGGGGAGTCCGGTTGGTAGATCAAAATGCTCATGACGGTGACGGAGATGGGATCAGCTTGTGGGTGATCTTCGAAATGCTGCAGGCTCAGCAGGAAGCGATAGCCCAACTATAGAACCGAAGCCACGCTCCTAATAGAGTTGAGCCCGAATCATCCCTGGAAAACACTCGCAGAAATAAACCAGCCGCACATAGGCCAAATGAAGTTATACCCAGAACCAACCCCGAAATAATAAAGATGATCGAGGAATTAAAAAAACCAGTGGAAGCAAGAGAAAAGAAAATTGAAGCTAACGACAAGAAGGTGGAGACTTATAATTCCAGGGTTGACAAAATCCCTGGAGCGCCACCGATATTGAAAGGCCTAGACTCCAAGAAGTTAGTTCAGAAACCCTTCCCTAGTGCAACCCCAAAGCCGATCCCTAAAAAATTCCGCATGCCTGAAATTCTTAAGTACAACGGGACAACTGACCCAAATGAACATGTGACATCATACACGTGTGCCATCAAGGGGAATGACTTAGAAGATGATGAGATCGAGTCTGTCTTGCTGAAAAGATTTGGAGAGACCTTGTCAAAAGTAGCTATGATATGGTATCACAACCTACCTTCTAACTCTATTGAATAGTTTGCTATGCTTGCTGATTCTATTGTAAAAGCACACGCCGGGGCTATCAAGGTCGAGACCAGGAAGTCAGACCTTTTCAAAGTAAAACAGAGGGATAATGAGATGCTCATAGAATTTGTGTCCCGGTTTCAAATGGAACAGATGGACCTGCCTCCGGTTGCAGACGATTTGGTTATTCTGGCCTTCACCCAAGGACTCAATACTCGAAGCTCGTTGGCTTCATAGCAGTTGAAGCAAAATCTAGTAGAATATCTGACTGTAACTTGGGTCGATGTGCATAACTGATATCAGTCAAAAATTACAGTCGAAGATGATCAGCTTGGGGCCCCTTCTGTGTCTATTTATCCTATCCGAGCCAGTGACAGGCCCAAAAGAGACATTGATCGTGAACCAAGGCCAAGTAGGGACCGATATAAGTCGATATCGGTGATCGTATGAGTAACGGATTTGGATAAAACCTTGCGAGAAATGAAATGAGAAGCGGTCACAGTCAAAATAATTGGGGATGCATAAGCAAAAACGATTTTGACAGGACCATCGGGCCTAAGAAAGCACCGAGGTTATCAGAGTACAACTTCAACGTCAATGTTGCTGCTATTGTAACCGCCAACGGGTGCATCAGAGACACCAAGTGGCCTCGACCTCTATAGTCCAATCCAAACAAAAGGGATTCTAACCTAATGTGCAAATATCACGGAACTCACAGCCACAGAACGGAGGATTACCGACAATTAAGAGAGGACGTAGCCTGGTTATTCAACAACGGACATCTCCGAGAGTTCCTTAGCGATCGAGCCAAGAATCATTTTAGGAATAGAGATTCTAATAAACAGATCGAGAAGGAGGAACCTCAGCATGACATTAACTTGATCATCGGCGAGGTCGATGTTCCCCAGGGGCCGATGATGAAGCTCACCAAAGTATCCATCACAAGGGAAAAATGGACTCGGGATTACGTGCCAGAGGGAACCTTGTCTTTAAACGACGAGGATGCTGAAGGGATCGTGCAGCCCCACAAGATTAGGTAGCTCGGCCAACATCATCAGATAGAGGGTCGTGGAACCGCTCAACTTACAAGATCAGATCATGCCTGCAATCCGAGTTCTAAACGGATTCAACATGGCATGTGAGACCAATAAAGGGGAGATAACATTACCGGTGAACGTCATCGAGACCATTTAGGAAGCCAAGTTCTATGTAATCAAAGGAGACATGAGGTACAATGCTCTATTCGGAAGGCCATGGATCCACAACATGAGGGCAGTACCCTTGACTCTGCACCAAGTGATGAAATTCCCAACACCGAGAGGGATAAAAATAATTTATGGAGAATAACCAGCTGCAAAGGAGATGTTCGCGGTCCACGAGGTGGTCCCGGTATCCGCACTTACAATGACAAAAGGTCTGGGTTCGGGCATAAGGCAAGAAGCCAAATAACAACTACCTACACTGGCCCCGACCCAACTGGAGAAGCAGAGGAACGATGAAGATGACAATTATGGGGTTCCCAGGTCTTTTATAGACCCTGGCTATTCTGATGCTACCAAATCGATAGTCGAGGAACTGGAGCAAGTCATACAGATCAAGCACTTGCCCGATCGAAAGGTATACCTGGGCACAGGGTTGAGTCCCGAGCTCAGGAAAAAACTCATTCAATTCCTTATAGCTAACATAGATTGTTTCACTCGGTTCCACCTTGATATGACAGGGATCCCACCGGAAATAACCACTCACAGGCTAATCCTAGACCCAAAGTTCCACCCGGTCAAGCAGAAGAGGAGACCCCAGTCCGATGTCAAGCATGCGTTCATCAAGGATGAGGTATCTAAACTCCTTAAAATATGGTCCATTCGGGAGGTTAAGTACCCGGACTGGTTAGCAAACGTAGAAGCAATCATTAAAAAGGGAAAAAAATTAAGAATGTGTGTAGACTATAAAGACTTGAATAAAGCGTGTCCCAAGGATTCTTTCCCTTTGCCTAACATCGATCGCATGATCGATGCAATGGCCGACCACGAGATCCTCAGTTTTCTCGATGCTTATTCCGGGTACAACCAAATTCGGATGGACCCGGGCGATCAGGAAAAGTCTTCCTTCATCACTAAGTATGGCATATACTGCTATAACGTGATGCTATTCGGACTATAAAAATGTCAGTGCCACTTACCAACGTCTAGTAAATAGGATGTTCGAAGAACAAATTGGAAAATCAATGGAGGTTTACATTGAAGATATGTTGGTTAAGTCCCTGCAAGCAAAGGACCATTTCAAACATTTGCAAGAAACCTTTAGCATATTGAAGAAGTACAATATGAAGCTAAATCCGGAGAAATGTGCATTCGGAGTCGGGTCCGGGAAATTCCTCAGGTTCATGGTATCCAACCGGGGAATCAAGCGTAATATCGATAAGATCAAGGCCATCGAAGATATCACTATTGTGGATAACATCAAGGACGTTCAATGGTTAACCAGATGCATAGCCGCCCTGGGGCGATTCATCTCGAGGTCCTCCGACAAGATCCACCGGTTCTTGTCATTGTTGAATAAAAAGAATAACTTTTCATGGACCCCGAGTGCCAACGAGCCTTGGAGGAACTCAAGCGGTATCTCTCGAGCCCACCTCTGCTTCATACTCTAAAGACAGACGAACAGCTATACCTGTACTTAGCAGTATCTGAGATAGCGGTAACTAGGTACAGGACTCTAGGCGAGGCCGAAACTAGATACACTCACCTAGAAAAACTCGCACTCGCTTTGCTAAGCGCCTATAGGAAGCTAAAACCGTACTTTCAATGTCACCCCATATGTGTTGTAACTACTCACCCATTGAGGAATGTAATGCATAAACCCGATCTCTCGGGACGATTGGCCAAATGGGCGGTACATATCAGCAGGTACGATATTGTTGAGTTATTCTTAATTGAAATTGTTGTTACATTATATCCTTTTGTTGCCAGGTTATTCTCATGCATTTAGACTTAGTTGCTAGTTCATGCCATCTTTTTATTGTTAACTTATTTCATACACTAGAATTCGAAGTTTGCCATTTCATTGAAATACCTTCATTATTGAGTTTATTCTTAAGCAATTAATTGAAGTTGAAGTTATTGAAAGTCATTAACCTATTTTAGTTGAAGTTGTTGTTTAATGGGGTGTTGTTCATTGTTGAGTTACTTTCCCCGTTCATTTCGTTCTTATTAAGATTTTGTACACATCACACTTGATATGTTGGCTGTGTATTGTGGTGATATTTGCATTGTTATTTTGGAAAGGTTGTGGCCTATGGGCACTTGTGGTACGAGTTATTACATCGTGTTGTTGTGATGTTAGAACATGTGAATTTGTTGTGTGGATTGATTGTTGTTATACGGAGCATAAGGGTGGCATCTCGTTGTTGTTGTTATGCATAGTGATACAGGTGTCTATTGTGTTATTGTTCGGGCGGAGCAACAAGGGTGGCTATTATGCGGAGTGATATGAGTGGCTATCAGAGTGATACGGGTGGCTAATGATATTGTCAGGACAGAGTGATATAGGTGGCTATCAGAGCAATAAGGGTAGATATTGTTTAAATGTCTGGGCGGAGCGATAAGGGTGGATAAATTGATGTTATCGAAACCGAGAGATAAGGATGGCAATGTTAGGGATGATGTGTAATGGCATGGGGGAATTTTGTTGATGATATTTGTGTGATGGTGTATTTTTCCTTGTGTATGTCATACACCTTACGTGACTTGTTGTGTTGGTTGAATGAGCTACTCGTTGTCTTTGATATTACTTGTTGACTTGGGCTATAATAGTACACTCGCACAAGCATACACCGTAGCATGACACTTACACTAGTTCAGGTGTACGAACCTTGACATTTATTGATCCTCCCCATGTATTCTTGTCTTATCTACTTTCATTCTGATATTGAGCTTGTGACCATGCTGGGCAGATTGTGATATTGAGCATGTGACCATGCCCGGAGGATTGAGATATTGGTACGTGAGTTGTCCACGCTGTTGTGATTAGAAATGTGGGAACAATGTGCAGTGAGCATATGATTTGTGGTTGAGACTCGTTACTTGTGATTATGAGATGAAGTATCTCGGAGCAATTTGTTGTGAGCCTTGTGTTAGAACGACTTGATTAGTTGGTTGTTATTTGTTTCCTTATATGTTCTCGCTGGTACTTTAACACTGTTCTTATTACATTACTGTTTATATCATATGTTGATTATTGTTGCCATTTACTGATTCCTACTTTCATTATTAGCTTTATACTTTTACACCGCACAAGCTATTTTGACTAGTAGGTGTCTTGGCTTGTACCTCGTCACTACTCCACTGAGGTTAATCTTGATACTTATGGGGTACCGACAATGGTATACCGATACTACACTTCTTCACATTTTTGTGCATATCCAGGTATTGGAGATATCGGACTCAAGTAGAGTTAGCTTATTGATCGCGCAGATTCAAAGTAGAGTTGCTTGGTCATCGCAGTCCCTTGGAGACTTTCCCTTTATTGTACTATCAGCTTGATATCCGAACAGCATTGTATTTTGATTTTTGAGATCTTTCTATGTATTCAGCTAGAGTACGTGACTCTGTATTACCTAGTCTTGGGAAGTTGTAGTGATTATTGCCGCGTAGGCTTATTTCATATTTATATCGGTATTTATATAAATCTCTGATTTAAAATATCATTGTTAAATTAGCTTAATTGTTGTAACTAATTGGCTTACCTAGTCTTAGAGACTTGGTGTCATCACGACGTATAAGGCGGGATTTTGGGTCCTGACAAGTTGGTATCAGTGCTCTAGGTTCATAGGTTTTACGAGTCATGAGCAAGTTTAATAGAGTCTTGTGGATCGGTACACAGATGTTTGTACTTATCTTCGAGAGGCAATAGAACTATTAGGAAAATTCCACTTCTTTCGTTCATGTCATGCGGATTTGTTAATTTCGAAGTTGAGCCTTTGTATCTCTATTCTCTCACATATTGTGAGGACATGCGCTACCGGATCAGCCGACCAGACACTTGTGCCCCCTGATAGAGCCACTAGAGGTCGGGCCTGGGGTAGAGGACGAGGAGGGGCATGTGCCGCAGCTAGAGCACCTGCCACACCTAGAGCACCTGCCAAAGTAGCAGTTGAGGAGACACCAGTAGCTCCAATTGGGGTACAGGCACCGGAGGCGCCTGTTGTTATTCCCGAACTTCAGGAGACTTTAGCGCAATTCCTGAGCATGTTTGGTACATTGGCTCAGGCAGGATTGATATCCATTGCACCAGTTACTTCACAGATTGGGGGAGGAGCTCATACTCCCTCCGCCCGAACTCCAGAGCAATGGGCTTATATTGGTCAGGTTTCGGGTGGGATGCCTATACAACCCGTTATTTCGGTTCAGCCTGAGGTCAGGCTAGGGGCATTAGATGAGGAGTAGAAGAGGCTTGAGACACTCAAGAAGTATGGTCCACCTACTTTCACTAGCACAGCTACCGAGGATGCACAAGGTTTACTAGAGAAACTTCACCGTACTCTCCGCACCATGGGTATTGTGGAGGTTAGCGGAGTTGCTTTTTCTATATTTTAGCTGTCAGGGGCAGCATATTAGTGGTTGCATGTTTATGAGGAGGGTAGGCCAGCTGATGCAGCACCACTCACTTGTACTCAGTTTTTAGAGATGTTTTTAAGGGAGTTTGTTCCCTAGACCCCTCGGGATGTGTGGCATACAGAGTTTGAGCAACTGTGTCAGGGCACTATGATGGTGTAGGAGTACGCCATCAGGTTCAGTGAGTTATCCCGTAATGCACCTACTTTGGTTCCTACAGGTAGGTAGCGAGTCCGCAGATTTATCGATGGGCTCAGTTATAGTCTTAGATTCAGCATGGATCGGGAGTTGGAGACTGATACTCGATTTCAGCAGGTTGTGGAGATTGCCAAGAGGTTAGAACGTATTCGGGGTGAGAAGAGGGAGGATAAGGAGGCCAAGAGGTCTCGAGGTTCTGGAGGATTCAGTGGATTCTACTATTCAGTTATGACCCATCACGGTGGAAGCTCGGGCAGTCGGTCAGTCCAGTCCGCACTTCAGACTACTCGTGGTGCACTAGTTAGTTAGGGACTTTAGGGTACTTATATGGGGCGGTCATGTTTAGTCCACCACCTGCACGGGGTTCCTACAATGGTTATTCCGGTTACCCACCACAGACTCAGTACCAGCAGCCATGCCCACAGAGGGGTCGTTATGAGTGTGGCGATACTAGGCACATCATGAGAGATTTTCCCAAACTCGGAAGAGGTGGATTTTATCATAGCACTCAGTCTATGGGCCCCATTCCAGTAGCTACCCTACCTACACAATGAGCTAGGGGTAGAGGATAGGCGGGTAGAGGGTGCCCTATAAGGGAAGGCCCGACCCGTGGATATGCTTTCATATGATTGATATGCTTTCATATGGCTAAGGCCCTGCCCTAGGTGCGGGAAGATTCACTTTGGGGCCTGTTTCATGGACCGGCCCATATGTTATGGATGTGGTATGTGGGGTCACATTCAGAGGGATTACCGTTCGTCTCACCAGAGCATGGGCAGGGGTGTAGCAGGCCAGCCTGTTCTGCAGCTACTACATTTGCAATACCTCCTCCGTCTCGAGGCACCCCAACACCCTCAAGGAATGGTGCATCTAGGGGTGGCACACAGAGTTTGGGAGGACCCAGCCGTTTCTATGCCATGAAGGGCCGCCAGAGTTCAGAGGCTTCTCTAGATATTGTCACAGGTATATTGACTGTCCAATCTCATGATGTGTATACCCTTATTGATCCCGGTTACAGTTTGTCCTATGTCACTCCTTATGTTGCTATGGAATTTGGCATACAATTGGAACAGCTTCATGAGTCGTTCTCTGTATCTACTCCAGTTGGTGAGTCTATTATGGCCGCGCGGGTTTATAGGGATTGTGTTGTCATGGTGCATGGTCGGGGCACCATGGCCGATCTCATTGAATTGGGGATGGTTGATTTTGATGTAATAATGGGTATGGATTGGCTTTATTCATGTTTCGCTAAGCTTGATTGTCGAACAAGAACCGTTAGGTTTGAATTTCCAAATAAGTCAGTGATTGAATGGAAGGGGGAGGATGTGGTGCCAAAGGGTAAGTTTATTTCTTACCTTAAGGCCACGAAGATGATTAACAAGGGGTGTATTTACCATTTGGTCCGGGTTACGGACACCGATGTTGCGACACCTACACTTGAGTCTGTGCTGGTTGTAAATTAATTTTTGGAGGTTTTTCCGGATGAGCTCCCTGGGATCCCACCAGATAGGGAGATTGATTTCGGGATTGATGTGATGCCAGGCACGCAACCTATATCTATTCCACCCTACAGAATGGCACCAGCAGAATTGAAGGAGCTAAAAGAATAGTTTAAGGATTTGTTAGAGAAGAAGTTCATCTGGCCAAGTATGTCGCCTTGGGGCATACCGGTCCTCGTTGTAAGAAAAAATATGGTTCATTAAGGATGTGTATTGACTATCGGCAGCTTAACAAGGTCACGGTCAAGAATAAGTACCCACTATCAAGGATAGATGATTTGTCTGACCAATTGTAGGGTGCTAAGTAATTCTCTAAGATTGATTTAAGATCCAGGTATCACCAATTGAAGATCAGGGAGCAGGATATTCCGAGAATAGCTTTCAGGACCCGGTATGGGCACTTTGAATTTTTAGTATGGATCTTATGAATCGAGTCTTCAAGCCTTTTCTTAACTCATTTGTGATAGTGTTTATTGACGATATCCTTGTATACTCACGCAGTCGAGAGGACCATGCCGACGATCTCAAGGTAGTTCTACAGACTCTATATCAGCACAAGTTGTATGCGATGTTTTCAAAATGTGAGTTTTGTCTTGAATCTGTCACGTTTTTGGGTCATGTCGTCTCCAGAGAAGGAATTGAGATTGATCCTCAGAAGATTGCAGCTGTGAAGAATTGGCCTAGACCTACTACCCCAACAGAGATTCATAGTTTCTTGGGCTTAGCTGGATATAACAAGAAATTTGTGCAGGGGTTCTCCACTCTTTCCTCTACTTTGACTAAATTGACGAAGAAGGCGCTTAAGTTCCAATGGTAAGATGCTTGTGAAAGGAGCTTCCAAGAGTTGAAATCAAGATTATTTACGGCACCGGTATTGACCCTACTAGAGGGTACATGTGGGTTTGTGATATATTATGATGCTTCAAGAATCGGACTTGGGTATGTATTAATGCAACATGGCAAGGTTATATCTTATGCTTCTAGGCAAATCAAGAATCATGAAAAAAATTATCCAACACATGAATTAGAGCTTGCGACGGTGGTATTTGCATTGAAGCTTTGGCATCATTATCTGTGTGGGGTCCATATAGATATATTCACGGACCATTAGAGTCTTCAATATATTTTCAAGCATAAGGAATTGAATCTGAGGCAGAGAAGGTGGCTTGAGTTACTCAAGGAATACGACATCGATTTTCTATATCGTCCGGGGAAAGCTAATGTTGTAGCGAATGCTCTTAGTCAGAAATCTAGGGGTAGTTTGGCTCACTTGGAGGCATATCAAAGGCCGATGGCCAAGGAGGTTCATCGTTTGGCTAGTTTGGGAGTTCGCCTTGCGAATTCTAGTGAAGGAGGAGTGATTGTGCAAAATAGGGCAAAATCATCGCTTGTTGTGGAAGTCAGGGAAAAGTAGTCCAACGACCCATTATTGGTACAATTGAAGGAGGGGATTCATAAATATAAGACCATGGCCTTTTCTCTTGGCATGGATAATGGTACACTAAGGTACCAAGGGCGACTATGTGTTCCAAATATCGATGGTCTCGGGGAAAGAATCATGACCGAGGCTCACACTTCTAGGTACTTCATGCACCCGGGCTCTACAAAGTTGTATCATGATCTTAAGGAAGTCTACTGGGGGAATGATATGAAGAGGAGTGTAGTGGACTTTGTGGCGAAATGACCAAATTGTAAACAAGTAAAAGCCGAACACCAACGACCTGGTGGGTTGGTACAGAACATAGAAATTCCAATGTGGAAGTGGGAAATGATCAATATTGACTTTGTGGTGGGACTACTTCTCACGCCTCGTAAGTATGACTCAATTTGGGTGATTGTGAATCGACTCGCGAAATCAGCTCACTTCTTACCTGTTAAGGTTACCGACACAGCGGAATAGTATGCTCAGTTGTACATCAAGGAAATAGTCAAGTTGCATGGCACTCCAGTTTCTATTATCTCAGATCGAGGGGCACCGTTCACGGCTAATTTTTGGAAGATGTTTCTGCAAGGTTTGGGTACTCAGGTGAATCTTAATACAACATTTCACCCGCAGACTGGTGAGCAGGTAGAGCAAACTATTTATACGCTCGAGGATATGTTGCACGCTTGTGTTCTTGACTTCAAAGGTAGCAGGGATGATCATTTGCCGCTCATAGAGTTTGCCTACAATAATAGTTATCATGCTAGCATTCAGATGGCACAGGCTTTATATGGTAGAAGATGTAGATCTCGCATTGGGTGGTTCGAGATTGGCTAAGTGGAGTTGATAGGGCCAGACATCGTGCATCAAGCTATGGAAAAGGTTAAGATCATTAAGGAGCGGTTGAAAACTGCTCAGAGTCATCAGAAGTCCTATTTAGATGTTCGTCGTAGGGATTTAGAGTATAAAGAAGATGATTGGGTATTCTTGAAGGTTTCCCCTATGAAGGGTATAATGCGGTTCGGTAAGAAAGGGAAATTGAGGCCGAGGTATGTCGAACCGTAAAGAATCATTCTGAGGATTGGTCAGGTGCCTTACAGGCTAGAACTAGCTCCAGAGATGTCTTTTGTGCACCCGATGGTTCATGTATCCATGTTGAAGAAGGTGGTTGGAGATTCATTGCTTATTGTTCCGGTCGAGACTATTGAGATTAATAAAGAATTGACGTTTGAAGAAATTCTAGTTGCCATTCTTCATAGGCAAGTTCAAAAGTTGAGGAACAAAGAAATTGCCTTCATGAAAGTGTTATGGCAAAGCCAACAAGTCGAAGAGGCCACATGGGAAGCCGAGGAATAGATGAAGATAAAGTATCATAATTTATTTGAATAGCTATGTAATTGTGTCCATGATGTTGAAAGCTAACTTTCTATAAACTATGTTTCCCTAGTGTGGCTTATATTGAGGTTGCTCCTCGTTGGTAATGTAATGTTTAATGGCATTGTGGCCGGTGTTGTTTCCTTGTTGTTTTATATCGTTGTGTTGTAGTTATGTTGTTAGGACTAGTTTTGGGATTTTCCAACAGGTGGATAGGCCCCAATTACAATGGAGACTATGGCAAAATTTCTAAAATTCTAGGGAGTTAGTCAAAAATTTGAAACTGCTGGTGTGTGTTATAGCCGCTGAGTCACATTAGGTGCTAATGGTGAATTTTGACCCTCATTTGAGGACGAATGATTGTAAGCGGGGGAGGATGTAAGGCCCCGTAAAATTTTACCTAAAACTCGGGGTTTCGTGGTGTCGAAGTAGACTTAAGCGTGTGGTTCGGACTTTTTGGGTTGAACAGTGCGTTGGGGAGTTGAAGAAAATTTTTATAAGTGCAGGGCATTTCTGCGGTCCACTCTGCGGTCGCAGAACTGATCTGCGGACCGCAGATCTGCTGCAGACTGATGCAGAAATCTGTGCAAATTTTCAGACCATTATGCGGTCCATTATGTGGCCGCATAATCATTTTGCGGGCCGCATAACCCATCACAAATATTTTCGGAGGGAGGTTCTGCGGCGCATTATGTGACCGCAGAATAGGTCTGCGGACCACAAACCGGTCGCAAAGTGAGGCAGAAGTGCCCAGTTCCGCAGGGCCATTATGCGGTCCATTTTGCTGACCGTAGATCTACATCGGGGCTTCATTTACCGACCTCATTCTTATAAAACAGCCTTAGGGATCATTATAGAAGGTTAAAACTTATATTTCTAGAGAGAGGGAGTGCCACAGAGTGAGAGGGGAAGTTCCTAAGCTTATTATTCATCAATTCTAGCTCAAAGTTGAAGAATTTACAAGAAGAACTCACTAGGTGTTCATCCTAGAGATAAGATTCTACTCCCTAGCTCTCAATTCCAGGATTTAATTGGAAATAGGTAATGAGTAAGGTAATTCTTGGGGATGGGAGTTGTTCATTATGCATGCATGTACCATCAAGGGTGGTGGGAAGATGGTTGAGCTCATTTGGTTAAACTTTGGGTAGTGGGATGAAAGAATCCACCATATGAGGATCTTGAAACCTTAATGCACACCTAGTGTTTGATAAAATGCTCAAGTGAGCTGGAACTATGAACTCCTTCATAATTTATGTTCAATTTTGCTATATTTATAAATAGATCCAAGCAGCTAAGATTTCCGGAACATTGTAGTAATTTAAAAAGCTCGAGGTGTGGTATGTTGGCAAAACTTCTCTCTTAGAATTGAATTCCCATGATGTTCTTGTAAGTCCCGAGTTGTCCATTATGAATTGACTTTTCTGAATAAGTTTGGTGTCGAAAGATGTATATATATGAATATGTTCAAAATGTGTTGCGGAATATTCTTATCATATTATGTTATTCTTTGGGACCGTGTTCAAAGTATGAGTATATATTAAAATATTGTGACTTCAAGTCAAGCCTAAATGAAAGTGATCATATCAAATTGTGTAAGAAATCACATGTGCCTAAGACCCTAAATTGCTCAAATGCGTGCTTAAAGCCCTGAATAGAAATGTTTGTTGTTGACAATCCGTGATAATGTTTGAAAGTGAAATAGTGAGCATGAATTATGAAGTATGGCCAACGTGCCAATAAAATGAATGACATGTAAAATAATATGAAATGAGTGGTAAATCCTTTTAATAATAATAAATTCCTTGGGAGTATTGTTTAGCCACCGAGGAAGGGTAGGTTGGAACAACCTAACCCCGAAACTACACGTGCCAGTGTAGGGGTGATTGAGGGGTAAATCCCCGTGTTAATGTGATGAGACTTTTCCCCTTATATGATATGATATTGGTGTGTTGAGATGTTTCCCCTTAAATGGGATGAGGTTATTTCTAGCGAGATGTGATGTGATGTCGACCCACACGGCACTGTGGTGAGACGGCTTAGCCGATCGGGCTAAGATCGGATGACATGCCGCGCACATAGTGGTATTGTGAGTGTATGTCTCGGGGTGAGACGGTTTAGCCAGTCGTGCTGAGATCGGACTCCGTGTTAAAATACGGTGGTTTATCGGTGCTAAAGATCTCCCAACATAAATTACTGAAACTTACTTGAAATTTACCTTTCCCCTAACTTGACACCTTGATACTGTTTGAGTCTCTTATTGATTTCATGTTTTATTCGCTGGTTACTGTTACTCGTTCTATTGAGAGGGTGTTTAGTTTTACATACTAGTACTATTCCATATGTACTAACGTCCCTTTTGCCGGGGGCGCTGCATCTTTAATGGATGCAGGTGGTTCCATAGTAAGTGGTATTGATCAGTGATAGCAGCACACCATCTCCTCAGCTGACTTGGTGAGCCCCACTTCATTTCGGGGTCCTGTATCTCTTAACCTTTGTACATAGCATTTTGGGATATAGCTGAGGCCTTGTTGCCGGCACTGTCACAGCACTCTTTTGTTCCTGTTAGAGGCTTCGTAGACATAGTGTGGGTTGTATCTGTTTTGGGAAGATTAAACTAAAAATGCTGTAATTGTATCATCTGTTCCACTTTAACTATGATTGTACAATGTACTGTTTTGGAGACTTGTTAATGACGTAACTAATAGAAATGAACTAGTGTTATTCACATGACCTCTTACTGTCTAATTAATGAAATATATTCTTCTATTTATTCATGGGTGAGTTGGGTAGAAAGTATTGTAAAGGCTAGCTTGATCGAGGTATCTCGGTTGAGCGTCGGTCGCGCTCCCCGAGGTCGGGGCATGACATTAAACCCATAATAATTTCATGAAGGTTTTAGGACAAGGTCTTACCCGGGTAGATGATGATCTAGTGAGTGGCTTCCCTTGAATCTTCAAGATTGGGGCAAGTATTGATGATTATAATGGCTAGGTCTTCTCCCTCTCTCTCTAAGATACTCTCACTTCTCTCTAGAACATCAGATATTTGCTTCAAAATGTGCCCCAAAGGCTATTAATCAAAATGGGATCGGGTAAGAAAATTTCCAAAAATGACCCCCAAAGTCAATTATGTGGTGCAATTCTATGTTAGCAGAACAGATATGTGCCCAGTAGAATATATATATGTGTCAAACGGCGAATCTGCGGCCCGCAGAGTAATTCTACGATCGCATAATGGTCCACAGAAATGCCATGTTCTGCAACAATTTTCCTCCAACTGCCCAATGCATTGTACAACCGAAAAAGTTCGTACCGCGGCTCGTTTTCTATAATCTTCAAGCACATTAGCCTACCTCGGCACCACGAAACCTTAAATTCCTTGGCGAAATTTTACGTGGCCTTACATCCTCCCCCGCTTAGGATCATTCATCCTCGAATGAGGAGTAGAGTCCACCCCAAACACCTAACATAACTTAACTCTTCTTTCAAACATCTCAAGCCCCCAAATTTGACTAACTCCCAAATTTGTCAGAAATTTCAGCAGAGTCTCCCCTGTAATTGGGCCTATCTACCTTCCAGAGTAACACCAAAACCACCCTAACAACACCTCCATAACTCAAAAAAGCATCAAAATATATATACCTCGAAGTTACATGCACTACATTAACAAAAGTTGTACCTTGACATGAATTGTACATATTTAAGTCCTAATACATAGAAAGTACCTTTCGAATCACAACCATTTAGCTATACAAAGAATTGAGAATTTTTTCTTTACTATGACGGAGGCAATCTCAACTTCTGGACTTATCTAACAAGGATGACAACTAGGTGCCTCTCATAATCCAATTATCCATTAACTTTATTAACCATTCACATAATATCTTCATGGAGAAAATCTGCAGAATAACCTGTTCACTTTCTTCAACTCTAAATCTCTACGTCAAACACTCAAATTAAACTTTTGGCAACCTTCAACAATTATTCTACGATGTGCTTGATAGGAGAAGCTAGAAATAATAATGGGTAGACCTTGGGTTGTGGGGTGAAGGAAATCCTCCATAGGAGAAGCTAGAAATAATAATGCCCACCTAGTGTTTGATAAAATGCTCAGATGAGCTGGAAACATGAACTCCTCCCTAATTTGTGTTCAATTTTGCCATATCTCTAAATAGATCAAAGTGGCTAGGATTTCCGAAATGGTGTAGTGAATTAAGTAAAGCTCAAAGCGAGGTATGTTGGCTAAACTCTTCTCTTAGATTTGAACCCCACAATATTCTTGTAAGTCCCGTGTTGCTCATTATAAATTGATTATTTCGAATACGCCTTGTGTCGAAAGATATATGCATTCAATTTGTATTCCAAATGTCCTTGTGATGTTGAGTTACTACTTGAGCAGGTGATTAAGCATGGGCTGTGAGTTA
Organism: Nicotiana tomentosiformis; assembly: GCF_000390325.3. Classification (NCBI taxonomy): domain Eukaryota; kingdom Viridiplantae; phylum Streptophyta; class Magnoliopsida; order Solanales; family Solanaceae; genus Nicotiana; species Nicotiana tomentosiformis. The sequence continues at coordinate 55,660,924 of NC_090814.1, read as the reverse complement.
ATATGTTATGATTGGAAAACATGATTCTAATGAAAACTGGCATGTCGAATTGTGTAAGAAATCACATGCACTAAGACCCTTAATTTGGTTAGTTGCTCAAATGTGTATTTTATGTCTTGAATAGAAATATTTGTTGTTAACGATCCGTGATGATGGATGAAAGTGAAACAGTAAATATAGAATGTGAAATACGGCCAACGTGCCAATAATGACTTTATATTTGGGGCCATTAGTGCCAATGAAACAATGAAGCGAGAACAAGATGTTGAAATGAGTTGTGAATCCTTTTAAAAAATAAATGCTTTGGGAGTATGGTATAGTCATCGATAAAGGGTAGGTCAAAATAACCTAACCCCAAAACTACACGTGCCGGTGTATGAGTGATTGATGGGTAAATCCCCATGTTAATGTGATGAGGTTGTTTCCCCTTATATAAGATGAGAATGATGTATTGAGATGCTTCTCCTTAAATGGGATGGGATTATTGCTAGCGAGATGTGGTGTGATGTCGACCCACACGGCATTGTGGTGAGACGGCTTAGCCGACTGGGCTGAGATCGGATGCCATGCCGCGCACATAGTGGTATTGTGAGTGGATGTCTCGGGGTGAGACGGCTTAGCCAGTCAGGGTGAGACAGCTTATTTGAATTTTACCTTTCCCTAACTTGATACCTTGATACTGTTTGAGTCTCTTATTGGTTTCATGTTTTCTTCTCTGCTTACTGTTACTCGTTCTATTGAGAGGGTGTTTAGTTTTACATACTAGTATTATTCCATATGTACTAGCGTCCCTTTTGCTGGATGGATGCAGGTGGTTTCATAGCAGGTGGTATTGATTAGTGATAGCAGCACACCCTCTCCTCAGTTGACTTGGTGAGCCCCACTTAATTTTGGGGTTTTGTATCTCTTGTCCTTTGTACATAGAGTTTTGAGATATAGCCGGGGCCTTGTTGCCGGCACTGTCGTACCACTCTTTTATTTCTGTTAAAGGCTCCATGGACATATTGTGGGTTGTATCTATTTTTGGGAAGGTTAAACTAAAAATAATGTAATCGTATCATCTATTCCACTTTAACTATGATTGTACAATGTACTGTTTTGGGGACTTGTTAATGACGTAACTAATGAAAATGAACTAGTGTTATTCACATGACCTCTTACTGTCTAATTAATGAAATGTATTGTTCTCTTTATTCATGGGTGAGTTGGGTAGACGGTGCTGTACAAGCTTGCTCAACCGGGGTAACTCTATTGAGCGCTGGTCGCGCTCCCCGAGGTCGGGGCATGACAAACTTGGTATCAGAGCCTAAGGTTTTAAAGTGTCCTAGAAAGTATCGGAGCCGTGTCTAGTAGAGTCCTTCTTATCGATGTTTTGTCGACAACATCTATAATTAGGAGGACTCCCGTGAGGAGGGGAGCCCTCTGGCGAGGTTGAGTGAGTTTGCCGATGCTTTCATTGATCATTTCTTCCATGCCGAGGCTAAGGCAGCCCGTGCCACCAAGTTTGAGAGCCTGAAGCAAGGTAGCATGAGTGTGTGGGAGTATCATATGAGATTCGCGCACCTTTCCAAATATGTCATCTACATGTTGCCCACTATGGAGGCTAGAGTGTGCCGGTTTGTGCAGGGCCTTAGCCCATTGGTTATCAATGAGGCCGCTATAACTGCCTTGAATTCTGATACGAACTATGGTAAGATGGTGGCATTTTCTCAAGCCACAGAGACCCACAAATTGAAGAATAGAATGGAGCGTGAGGGCAGCAGCAAGACCTAGTCCGCGGGAAACTTTGCTAGTTCTTCAGGTGGTAGTGGTGGTAGGTCAACATTCAGGGGAGTGTCATCAGGGTCATCCCAGTCTTTTGCTCAGTCTTCAGTCAGGGGCCCAGTTAGCAGTAGGGGAGCCGTTTTAGGCCCTGCCAGGGTAACAGAGGATCCTACTAGCAAGGTCGGTCTGGTGGGAGATTTTAGCAGCAACGGAGGCCCCCATGCCCTAGTTGCGGGAAGATGCACTTTGGGACCTGCTTTATGGACCAGCCCATATGCTACGGGTGTGGAATGAGGGGTCATATTCAGAGGGATTGCCGTTTTTCTCACCACAGCATGGGCAGGGGTACAGCACAGCCAGCCAGTTCTGCAATTACTACATCCGCAGCACCTCCTCCAGCTCGAGGCACCCCAGCACCCGCAGGGCATGGTGCATCTAGGGGTGGTACACAAATTCAGGAGGACCCAGCCGTTTTTATGCTATGAAGGGTCGCCAGAGTTCAGAGACTTCTCCATATGTTATCACATGTATATTGACTGTCTAATCTCATTATGTGTATGCTCTTATTGATCCCGGATCCACTTTGTCCTATGTCACTCCCTATGTTGCTATGGAATTTGGGATAGAACTGGAACACCTCCATGAGTCGTTCTCTGTATCTACTCCGATTGGTGAGTCTATTATCATTGCACGGGTTTATAGGGATTGTGTTGTCATGGTGCGTGGTCGGTACACCCTAGCTGATCTCATTGAACTGGGGATGGTTGATTTTGATGTAATAATGAGGATGGACTGGCTTTATTCATGTTTTGCTAAGCTTGATTGTGAGGACCATGAGGTTTGAATTTCCAAATGAGTCAGTGATTGAATGGAATGGGGATGATGTGGTGCCGAAGGGTAGGTTCATTTCTTACCTTAAGGCCACGAAGATGATTTCAAGGGGTGTATCTACCATTTGGTTTGGGTTACGGACACCAATACTGAGGCACCTACACTTGAGTCTGTGCCTGTTGTGAATGAATTTTTGGAGGTCTTTCCGGATGAGCTCCCTGGGATCCCACCAGACAGGGAGATTAATTTCGGGATTGATGTGATGTTGGGCACACATCCTATATCTATTCCACCCTACAGAATGGCACAAGCAGAATTGAAGGAGCTAAAAGAACAATTGAAGGATTTATTAGACAAGGGTTTTATCAGGCTGAGTGTGTCGCCTTGGGGCGCACCGGTCCTCTTTATAAGAAAGAAAGATGGGTCATTAAGGATGTGTATTGACTATCGGCAGCTTAACAAGGTCACGATCAAGAATAAGTGCCCATTGCCAAGGATAGATGATTTGTTTGACCAATTGCATGGTGCTAAATATTTCTCTAGGATTGATTTAAGATCCGGGTATAACCAATTGAAGATCAGGGAGCAGGATATTCCAAGAACAGCTTTCAGGACCCGGTATGGGAAATTTGAATTTCTAGTACTGTCTTTTGGGCTAACAAATGCCCCGGCAGCTTTCATGGACCTTATGAATCGAGTCTTCAAGCCTTTCCTTGACTCCTTTGTGATAGTGTTCAATGACGAAGTCAAGAGGACCATGTTGATCACCTCAGGACACAAACTCTATATCAACACAAGTTGTATGCAAAATTTTCAAAATGTGAATTTTGGCTTGAATCTATTACATTCTTAGGTCATGTAGTCTCTAGAGAAGGAATCTGTTACATTCTTGCAGCTGTGAAGAATTGGCCTAGACCTACGACTCCAACAGAGATTCGTAGTTTCTTGGGCTTAGCCGGGTATTACAGGAAATTTGTGGAGAGGTTCTCCACTCTTGCCTCTCCATTGACTAAATTGACATAGAAGGCAGTGAAGTTTCAATGGTCAGATGCTTGTGAAAGGAGCTTCCAAGAGTTGAAATCAAGATTAACTACGACACTGGTGTTGACCCTACCAGAGGGTCCAATTGAACGAAACCAACAAGTCGAAGAGGCAACATGGGAGGCCGAGGAAGAGATGAAGAAGAAGCATCCTAATTTATTTGAATAGCTATGTAATTGTATCCATGATGTTAAGAGCTAATTTTCAACAAATTATGATTTTCCCCTCTACAGCTTATGTTAAGGATACTCCCTCTTGGTAATGAAATATTTATGGCGTTGTCGCCGGTGTTGTTTCCATATTGTTGTACATCGTTGTGTTGTGGTTGTGTTGTTAGGGTTGATTTCTGGGATTCTCTGGCAGGTGGATAGGCCTAGTTATAGGGAAAACTCAATCGAAGTTTTTGGAAATTTAGGGAGTTAGTCAAAAAATTGGAACTGTTGGTGTGTGTTATAGCAGCTGAGTCGCATTGGGTGCTAATGGTGAATTTTGACCCTCATTCGAGGATGAATGATCCTAAGCGGGGGAGGATGTAAGGCCCCGTAGAATTTTACCTAAAACCCAGGATTTCATGATGCCGAGGTAGACTTATGCATTGATGATTGTAGAGATTCTTCGCGGCGAGCTTGCTCGTTACGGTTCGGCTCTTTGGGGTTGAACAGTGCGTTAGGGAGTTGAAGAAAATTTTTGGCTGCCGCAGACTGAAGCAGAACTTGGGCAAAATTTTTGGACCATTATGCGATCCATTATGCGGCCGCATAATCATTTCCCGGGCCACACAACCCATCGCAGATCCAACACAAAACATTTTCGGAGGAAAGTTCTGCGGCCCATTATGCGATTGCGGAATAGGTCTGTAGATTGCAGAATCGGGCACAGAGTAAGGCAGGAGTGCCCAGTTTTGGAGAGCCATTATGCGGTCCATTCCGCAGACCGCATAAGCATTATGCGATCGCATATACGACCACAGATCTGCATCGGGGCTTCATTTTTTCTAACTTTTTAACCAGACCCTATCTCGATAATTAGACGTTAGATACCTGTCACACCCCAAAATCGAGGAGCGCGACCGGCGCTCAACCTAGTGAACCCGGCCGAGCAAGCGTATTAGATTTCCTTCTACCCAACTCATTCATGAATAAAGAGAATATATGTTTTCATTATTCAAATAGTAAAGTGATTATGCTTGCAATACCAATTCATTACCATTAGTTACTCCATTAATAAGTCTCAAAACACACACACACACACCTCTTCAAGGTTCAATATGGAACAAGTGATTTAATCACAACACAACTTGTTTAACATTCCTAACACCCATACACAACCCACACTTAGTCTACGGAGCCTCTAAAATACCAAAGAGTACAATGATAGTGTTGGAAACAAGGCTCCGGCTAGACCAAAAAAACACATAAGAAACAAAAGATGCACAACCCCGGAATGAGATGGGGCTCACCAAGTCAGTTGGGAAGAATGAGCACCGCTATCACTGGTCAGTATCCTTCGTTGTGGAACCACCTGCATCCATTAAAGATGCAGCGCCCCCGACAAAAGGGACGTTAGTACATGTCGAATAGTACTAGTATGAAAACCAAACACCAATTTAAGAAACTCGAAAATACAGTATGAATGGATCAAGGCGACCATAGAACAGCATATATAGCCATTTAAACCAAAGCAAGCTTATCAAGAGCTATCATTAAAATTTATAGAATTCAAGATGAGATCCTATGTAACTATTTCCACAAAAAGCGGGCCCGCTGCCTCACCCCAATGTATGCGGGTGGAAGTGTAAACACAATACCAAAACTCTACTCAAGCGGCCCTGCCGCCTCACCCCAATGTATGCGGGTGGAGGTGTAAACACAATACCTATTTTCACACAAAGGGGGCCCGCTGCCTCACCCCAATATATGGGGGTGGAAATGCATCAACAATACAATAACCTACACAAAGCATCCATGCCGCCTCACCCCAATATATTCAGATGGGTGGTGGTGCAACAACAATGCCAAAATCATACACAAAGTGGCCCTGCCGCCTCACCCCAATATGCGGGTGGAGGTGTAACCCCAAGTCACCATCTCTACACAACTTGGCATAATAGTTTCCACATAAATCATGACTTGGAATCATAACATGTAGATACATAATCCATAGTTTGGAACACATCCTCAATTTATAATACAATATGATAAGACCATTTGAAACACGAATTGAAAATATATCTTTGTCACAAAACTTATTCGGAATACTCGATTTGTAATAAATATCTTGGAACTTACAAGGATATTTGGGTTCCAATTCTTAAAGAAGAGTTTAGCCAACATACCTCAATTTAGCTTCCTTAAACTCTAAAATATTCCGGAATTCTTAGCAACTTCAATCTATTTTAGAAATATAACAAATTGAACCAAAAATTAGGAGGATGATCATGGTTCTAGCTCATTTAAGCATTTTATCAAACACTAGGTGTGCATTAAGGTTTCAAGGTCCTTTTATGGAGGATTCTATCATTCCCCAACCCATTCTCTACCATTTTTAGCTCACAGCCTTCCCACATTCTTTGATAACACATGCATGCAAGATAACAACCCCCACACCCAATAATTGTCTTGCTAATTACTCCCCTTTTAGAACATTTTTGAAATTAAGAGCTAGGGCATAGATTCTTACCTTTAGAATGAATACTTCCTTTGTTAATCCACAATGATTGAGCAAGAATTGGTGGATAATAGGTTGAAGGTTACTTCCCCACTCTAAGAACTCTCTTTCTCACTTTAAAATATCAGCAATGTGCTCAAAATGGACTATGGCATATGTTTTAATCAAAAAAGGGTCGGGTTTAAAAAACCCCAAAATGAAGCCCCGGAACGGGATATGCGACCGTAAAATGGATATGTGGTCCGCATATCGGCCGCACAAATTGGGTGCCAAAATAGGAAAGGAACTGAGCGGGTCTGCGATCACTATGCGGCACGCAGACCTATTCTATGGTCGCATAATGTGTCGCAGAACCTCCCTCCACAAAACTTCAAGACTGATTGTGCGACAAGAGTGCGGCTCGCGAAACGGTTATGCGGTTGCATAATGGACCGCGAAAATGACATCAAAATGACCTAGAAAACTGAGTCACGCTGCGACCATTCTGCGGCCCACAGAGTGATTATGCGGCCGCAGAATGGGCCGCAGAAATGCCTATTTCTGCCAAATATTTTCCTTCAACTCCCCAGTGCACTGTTCAATCAAAAAGTCTGAACCGCGGCGAGCTAAGAATTTCTACTATTATTAACCTCTACACCTGCCTCGGCATCACGAAACCCCAATTTTTAGGAAAATTTCACGGGGCCTTACATCCTCCCCCACATAAGATCATTCGTCCTCGAATGATGGCCAAGGTTCGCTATTAGCATCTTATGCAACTCAGTTTTCATACCACACACCATCAGCCCGAAATTTGACTAACTCCCTAAATTTTCAAAAATTTTGCCAGAGTCTCCCTTGTAACTAGGCCTATCCACCTGTCAGAGAGCCCCAGAAACACATTCTCAAAACACATATATAATCCAATGATGCAATATAACACAATAACAACACCTATTATAGCCCATGAGCAATATATTACCAGAAACAGAACACCCTCAATATCAACTGTACAAAAGATACATAATTCATAGAACACAACTTAATAAATACATTGATATTCAAACAAATAAGGATACTTTTTCTTTATTTCTTCCTCGACTTCCCAAGTAGCCCCTTCAACCTGTTGGTTTCGCCATACTACTTTCACGGATGCAATTTCTTTATTTCTCAACTTTCAGACTTGCCTATCAAGAATGGCAATTGTAATTTCTTCATATGACAGTTCTTCATGAACCTCAATGGTCTCAACCGGCACAATAGCTGACGGATCTCCAACTACCTTCTTCAACATAGACATATGGAATACCGGGTGCACTAATGACATCTCAGATGGTAGCTCAAGCTTGTACGCCACCTGACCGATCCTCTGAATGATTTTGTAGGGTCCGACATACCTTGGACTCCATTTCCCTTTCTTACAAAATCACATTATACCTTTCATGGGGGAAATTTTCAAGAATACCCAATCATCTTTTTTGAACTCCAAATCCCTACGACGAACATCCGAATAGGACTTCTGACGACTCTGAGCAGTCTTCAACCGCTCCTTAATGATCTTAACTTTTTCCATAGCCTGATGCATGAGGTCTGGCCCTATCAACTCTGCTTCCCCAAACTCGAACCACCCAATTGGAGATCTACATCTCATTCCATATAAAGCCTCGAACGGTGCCATCTGAATGCTAGCATGATAGCTGTTGTTGTAAGCAAATTCTATGACTGGAAGATGATCATCCCAGCTACCATTGAAGTCAAGAACACAAGTACGCAACATAACCTCGAGCATCTGATTAGTCCGCTCTGCCTACCTGTCAGTCTGCGGGTGAAAGGTTGTACTAAGATTCACCTGAGTACCCAAACCTTGCTGAAATTTCTTCCAAAATTTAGCAGTGAATTGTTCTCCCCGATCAGATATGATGGAAACTGGAGTGCCATGCAACTTGACTATTTCTTTGATATATAACTGAGCATATTGTTCCATTGTGTCGGTAGCCTTAACCGGCAAAAAGTGTGCTGATTTCGTGAGTCGATCCACAACCACCCAAATTGAGTCAAACTTGCGCGGAGTGGGCGATAGTCCTACCTCAAGTCTATATTAATCATTTCCCACTTCCACATTGGAATTTCTATGTTCTGTGCCAACCCATCGGGCCGTTGGTGTTCTGCTTTCACTTGCTGACAATTTGGACACTTCGCTACAAAGTCTGCTACATTCTTCTTCATATCATTCCACCAATAGACTTCCTTAAGATCATGATATATTTTTGTAGAACCCGGGTGCGCGGAATACCTAGAAGTGTCAGCCTCGGTCATGACTCTTTCCCGGAGAACATCCATATTTGGAACACATAGACGCCCTTGGTACCTTAGCATACCATCATCCAAGCCGAGAGAAAAAAGCCATAGTCTTATGTTTATGAATCCCCTCCCTCAATTGTACCAAATTTGGATCGTTGTATTGCTTCTCTTTGACTTCTACAACAAGCGATGATTCAGCCCTATTTTGTACAATTACCCCTCCTTCATTAGAGTCCGCAAGACGAACTCCCAAACTAGCCAATCGATGAACTTTGTTGTCCAGCTGCCTTTGACATGCCTCCAAGTGAGCCAAACTACCCATAGATTTTCGGCTAAGAGCATCTACCACAACATTGGCTTTCCCCGGGTGATACAGAATATCGATGTCGTAATCCTTGAGTAACTCAAGCCATCTTCTCTGCCTTAGATTCAGCTCCTTTTGTTTGAAAATATATTGAAGACTCTGGTGGTTCGTGACTACATCAACATGGACCCCATACAAATAATGACGCCAAATCTTTAATGCAAAAACCATCGCCGCAATTTCTAAGTCATGTGTTGGATAATTCTTTTCATGATTCTTGAGTTGCCTTGAAGCATAAGCTATCACCTTGCCCTGTTGTATTAATACACACCCAAGCCCAATTCTTGAAGCATCACAATATACCACAAATCCATCTACACCCTCTAGTAAGGTCAACACCGGTGCCATAGTCAATCATGATTTCAGCTCCTGGAAACTCCTTTCACAAGCATCTGACCATTGGAACTTAACTGCCCTCTGAGTCAATTTAGTCAACAGAGAGGCAAGAGTAGAGAACCCCTCCACAAACTTCCTGTAATACCCTAGTAAATCGAAGAAACTATGAATCTCGGTTGGCGTTGTAGGTCTAGGCCAATTCTTCACCACTGCAATCTTTTGAGGATCGACCTTAATTCCTTCTCTAGAGACAACATGACCCAAGAATGTGATAGACTCGAGCCAAAATTCATATTTCGATAATTTCGCATACAACTGGTGCTGATACAGAGTCTACAACACTGCCCTGAGGTGATCGGCATGGTCCTCTCGATTGCGTGAATATACAAGGATATCGTCAATAAACACTATCACAAAGGAGTTAAGAAAAGGCTTGAAGACTCAATTCATAAGATCCATGAAAGCTGCTGGGGCATTTGTTAGCACAAAAGACATCACCATAAATTCAAAATGCCCATACCGGGACCTAAAAGCTTTTTTCGGAATATCCCGCTCCATGATCTTCAATTGGTGATACCCGGATCTTAAATCAATCTTGGAGAAGTTCCTAGCACCTTGCAATTGATAAAACAAGTCATCTATCCTTGGCAGTGGGTATTTATTCTTGATTGTGACCTTGTTAAGCTACCGATAGTCAATACACATTCTTAGTGGCCCATCTTTCTTTCTTACAAAAAGGACCGGTGCGCCCCAAGGTGACAGACTCGGTCGGATAAAACTATTTTCTAACAAATCTCTCAATTGTTCCTTTAGCTCCTTCAATTCTGCCGATGCCATTCTGTAGGGCGAAATAGATATAGGATACGTGTCTGGCATCACATCAATCCCAAAATCAATCTCCCTGTCTGGTGGGATCCCAGGAATTTCATACGGAAAGACTCCCAGAAATGCATTCACAATAGACACGGACTCGAGTGTAGGTGCCTCAGCATCAGTGTCCGTAACCCGGACTGAATGGTAAATACACCCCGTGTTGATCATTTTCGTGGCCTCAAGGTAAGAAATAAACCTACCCTTCGGTACTACATCATCATCCTTCCACTCAATAACTGGCTCATTTTGAAATTCGAACCTAACAGTTCTAATTCGGCAATCAAGCTTGGAAAACCATGAATAAAGCCAATCCATCCCCATTATCACATCAAAATCAACCATTCTCAATTCAATAAGATCGTCCACGGTGTCCTGGTGACGCAACATGACAACACAATCCATATAAACCTACGCGGCCAAAATAGACTCAGCAACTGGAGTAGATACAGAGAACGGCTCATGAAGTTGTTCCGGTTCTATCCCAAATTCCATAGCAACATAAGGAGTGACATATGACAAAGTGGAACTGGGATCAATAAGAGCATATACATAATGCGATTGGACAGACAATATACCTGTGACAACATCTGGAGAAGCCTCTCAATCTCGATGCCTCCGCATAACATAAAATCTGTTGGGCCCTCCTGAATTTTGTGAACCAACCCTAGCTGCACCACGCCCTGCGTGTGCTGGGTGCCTCGAGCTCGAGGTGTTGTGGATGTAGTAGCTGCAGAATTAGCTGGTTGTGCCGCACCTCTACCCATGTTTCGGCGGGACGAGCGACAATCCCTCTAAATGTGACCCTTCACACCGCACCCATAGCATATAGGTAGGTCCATGAAGCAAGCCCCAAAGTGCATCCTCCTACACTTAAGGCATGGGAGCCTCTGCTGCTGAGACCTTCTATCGGGCAGACCCTGCTGGTGGGGTCCCTTGTTGCCCTGACTGGGTCCAGATGGTTGTGCACTCATCGAAGACTGAGCGAATGATTGAGATGGCCCTGATGAACCTCCCCTGAATGCCGACCTACCACCACCCAAGTTGCCTGCGGACCGGGCCTTGCTGTTACTCCGATGCTCTATTCTCTTCTTCAATTTATGGGTCTCTATGACTTGAGCAAATGCCACCATCTTACCATAGTTTATATCAGAATTCAAGGCAGTTGTAGAGGCCTCATTAATAACCAAGAGGTTAAGGCCCTATACAAACCAGCGCACTCTAGCCTCCATAGTGGGCAACATGTGAATGGCATACTTGGACAGGCGTGCAAATTCCATATGATACTCCAACACATTCATACTACCCTTCTTCAGGCTTTCAAACTCAGCGGCACGGGCTGCCTTAGTTTTGGCAGGCAAGAAATGATCCATAAAGGCATCTGTGAACTCACCCAACCTTGCTGGAGGGCTTCCCTCCTCGCGGGATTCTTCCCACAACTCAAACCAAGAATAGACCACCCCTTTCAGGCGGTAGGAGGCCAACTCCACTCCCTCTGTTTCTGTAGCATGCGTAACCCGGAGAGTCTTGTGCACCTCATCAATGAAGTCCTGGGGGTCCTTCTCGGGATTAGTACAAGTAAACACTAGAGGATCTAACTGGAGAAACTTGTTCACCCTGGAACTAGAAGATTCCCCTAGCTGACTGGAAGAAGTAGGCCCAACACTTGATCTCTGGTCCTGAGAAGCCACTATCTATTCCAACATTTGTATGGCTCCCCTAAGATCAACATCAAAAACACCAGAATCGGAAGCTGGAGCTGGAGATGGAACTGGAAAATCAGTTGGAGGAACCGTTGCACCCTCAGTAGGTGCAGGGATAGGCACGGTCTGATCAGCTGTGGTAGAATCAGGTAGTGTAGTAACTGGGGGAATATCCTCACCCCTCGGGTGCTCAACTGCATCATCAAATATAGGATCAACTGCCACTCCCGGGGTGACATTGGCTCTTTGGCCAGTTCTTGCCTTTTTCTTAGGTGCCATGTACTGAAAATTAGAGCAACGCACGAGTTAAAGGAGGAACAATCTTACAATCAGCTTTATTGCACGATCGAGAACATGAAAGAAGGGTATTATTCCTAAATGCCCAAGCAGCCTCAAACTTATAGATGTGGTTAACAACACACCTATAAGGAGGACTCTACTAGAAACGGCTCCGAGACATCCTAGGACACTTTAAAACCTTAGGCTCTGATACTAAATTTGGCATGCCCCAAAACCGAGGAGCGCAACCGGCGCTCAACCGAGTGAACCCGGCCGAGCAAGCCTATTAGATTTCCTTCTACCCAACTCATTCATGAATAAAGAGAATGTATGTTTTCGTTATTCAAACAATAAAGTGATCATGTCTGCAATACCAATTCATTACCATTAATTACTCCGTTAAGAAGTCTCAAAACACACACATACACACACACCCCCCTTCAAGGTTCAATATGGAACAAGTGATTTAATCACAACATAACTTGTTTAACATTCCCAATACCCATACACAACCCAAACTTAGTCTACGGAGCCTCTAAAATTCCAAAGAGTACAATGATAGTGCCGGTAACAAGGCTCCGGCTATACCTCAAAACACATAATAAACAAAAGATGCACAACCCCGGAATGAGATGGGGCTCACCAAGTCCAGCTGGGAAGAATGAGCACTGCTATCACTGGTCAGTATCCTCCGCTGTGGAACTACCTGCATCCATTAAAGATGCAGCTCCCCCAGTAAAAGGGATGTTAGTATATGTCGAATAGTACTAGTATGAAAACCAAACACCAATTTAAGAACTTGGAAATACAGTATGAATATGATGGATCAAGGCGACAATAGAATAGCATAGATAGTCTTTTAAACCAAACCAAGCTTATCAAGAGCTGTCATTAACATTTATAGAATTCAAGATGAGATCCTCTATAACTATTTCCACACAAAGCGGCCCCACCGCTCACCCCAATGTATGCGGGTGGAGGTGTAAACATAATACCAAAACTCTACTCAAGCGTCTCTGCCGCCTCACCCCCAATGTATGCGGGTGGAGGTGTAAACACAATACACATTTTCACATAAAGCGGCCCCATCGCCTCACCCCAATATATGCGGGTGGAAATGCATCAACGATACCAATACCTACACAAAGCAGCCATACCACCTCACCCCAATATATTCAGGTGGGTGGTGGTGCAAAACAATACCAAAATCATACACAAAGCGGCCATGCCGCCTCACCCCAATATATGCGGGAGGAGGTGTAACCCCAAATCACCATCTCTACACAACTTGGCATAATAGTTTCCATATAAATCATGACTTGGAATCATAACATGTAGATACACAATCCATAGTTTGGAACACATCCTTAACTTATAATACAATATGATAAGACCATTTGAAACATGAATTGAACATATATCTTTGTCACAAAACTTATTCGGAATACTCGATTTGTAATAAATATCTTGGAACTTACAAGGATATTTGGATTCCAATTCTTAAAGAAGAGTTTAGCCAACATACCTCAAATTAGCTTCCTTAAACTCTAAAATGTTCTGAAATTCTTATCAACTTCAATCTATTTTAGAAATATAACAAATTGAACCAAAAAGTAGGAGGATGATCATGGTTCTAGCTCATTTGAGTATTTTATCAAACACTAGGTGTGCATTAAGGATTCAAGATCCTTTTATAGAGGATTCCATCATTCCCCAACCCATTCTCTACCATATTTAGCTCACAACCTTCCCACATTCTTTGATAACACATGCATGCAAGATGACAACCCCCACACCCAATAATTGTCTTGATAATTACTCCCCTTTTAGAAGCTTTTCGAAATTAAGAGCTAGGGCATAGATTCTTACCTTTAGAATGAAGACTTCCTTTGTTAATCCTCAATGATTGAGCAAGAATTGGTGGATAATAGGTTGAAGGTTAGTCCCCCACTCTAAAAATATCAGAAATGTGCTCAAAATGGACTATGGCATATGTTTTAATCGAAGAAGGGTCGGGTTTAAAACCTCCCACAATGAAGCCCCGGAACAGGATATGTGGTCCGCATATCGGCCGCACAAATTGGGTGCTAAAACAGGGAAGGAATTGACCGGGTCTGCAGTCACTATGCGGCCCGTAGACCTATTCTGCAGTCGCATAATGCACCGCCGAACCTCCCTCCGCAAACCTTCAAGACTGATTGTGCGACAAGTGTGAGACCCATAAAACGGTTATGCGGTCGCATAATGGACCGCGAAAATGACATCAAAATTACCCAAAAAACTGACTCACTTTGCGACCATTCTGCGGCCACAGAAATGCCTATTTCTGCCAAATATTTTCCTTCAACTCCCCAACGCATTGTTCAATCCAAAAAGTCTGAACCGCGATGAGCTTGCGAGTTGCTGGGGCATTACCTATCCCCTTAATAATAGTAGAAGAATTTCTACTATTATTAACCTCTACACCTGCTCAGGCATCACAGAAACCCAGTTTTTAGGAAAACTTTCACGGGGTTACAGGACCATTTCTTAAGGGGATATCTGGTATTTTTAGAGAGAGGGAGTGCCCTAGACTGAGAGGTGAAATTCCTATGCTAATTGTTCCTCCAAAATCTTGCTCAAGCCTTGAAATTCAACAACAAAGCTCATAAGGTCTTCAACCAAGAGGTAAGATTCTAGCCCTAACCTTCAATTTTGAAATTTTGTTTGGGAATAGGTAATGGGGAGGAAGTTTTGAGTATGAGTGTTGTTGTTATGTATGCATGTGCATTCATGAGTTGTGGGAAGGTAGTTGAACTCAAATGGGTATACCTTGGGTTGTGGGGTGAAGGAAAGCCTCCATAAGAGAAACTAGAAATAATAATGCACACCTAGTGTTTGATAAAATGCTCAAATGAACTGGAAACATGAACTCCTCCCTAATTTGTGTTCAATTTTGCCATATCTCTAAATAGATCAAAGTGGCTAGGATTTTCGAAACGGTGTACTTAATTAAGGAAATCTCAAAGCGAGGTATGTTGGCTAAACTCTTCTCTTAGAATTGAACCCCACAACATCCTTGGAAGTCCCGTGTTTCTCATTATAAATTGATTATTTTGAATAAGCCTTGTGTCGAAAGATATATGCGTTTATTTTGTATTCCAAATGTTCGGATTATGTTGAGTTACTACTTGAGAAGGTGATTAAGCATGGGCTATGAGTTAATACATTATGATTGGAAAACGTGATTCTAATGAAAACTAGCATGTCGAATTGTATAAGAAATCACATGTGCCTAAGACCCTTAATTTGGTTAGTTGCTCAAATGTGTATTTAAAGTCTTGAATAGAAATGTTTGTTGTTGACGATCCGTGATGATGTTTGAAAGTAAAATGGTAAATATAGAATATGAAATACAACCAACGTACCAACAATGACTTTATATTTGGGGCCATTAGTGCCAATGAAAGAAAAAGGCAAGAACAAGATATTGAAATGAGTTGTGAATCCTTTTAAAAAATAAATGCTTTGGGAGTATCGTATAGTCACCGAGGAAGGGTAGGTCAAAATAAAGTATCGTATAGTCATTGAGGGGTAAAACCCTATGTTAGAGTGATGAGGTTGTTTCCCCTTATATGGGATGAGAATGATGTATTGAGATGTTTCCCTTTGAATGGGATGAGATTATTGCTAGCGAGATGTGATGTGATGTCGAACCACACGACATTGTGGTGAGACGGCTTAGCCGATCGGGCTGAGACCGAACGCCATGCCGCACACATGGTGGTATTTTAAGTGGATGTCTCGGGGTGAGACGGCTTACCCAGTCGGGCTAAGATCGGACTCCGTGCTAAAAACACGGTGGTGTATCGGTGCTAAAGATCTCCCAACTTACAATACTGAAACTTACTTGAAATTTACCTTTCCCTAACTTGACACCTTGATACTGTTTGAGTCTCTTATTGGTTTCATGTTTTCTTCTCCGTTTACTGTTACTCGTTCTATTGAGAGGGTGTTTAGTTTTACATACTAGTACTATTCCATATGTACTAACGTCCTTTTTGCCGGATGGATGCAGGTGGTTCCATAGCAGGTGGTATTGATCAGTGATAGCAGCACACCCTCTCCTCAGCTGACTTGGTGAGCCCCACTTCATTTCGGGGTCATGTATCTCTTATCCTTTATACATAACGTTTTGAGGTATAGCCGGGACCTTATTGCCGGCACTGTCGTACCACTCTTTTGTTTCTGTTAGAGGCTCCGTAGATATAGTATGGGTTGTATCTATTTTTGGGAAGGTTAAACTAAAAATGTTGTAATCGTATCATATGTTCCACATTAACTATGATTTTACAATGTACTATTTTGGAAACTTGTAAATGATGTAACTAATGGAAATGAACTAGTGTTATTCACATGACCTTTTACTGTCTAATTAATGAAATGTATTCTTCTCTTTATTCATGGGTGAGTTGGGTAGATGGCACTGTGCAGGCTTGCTCGACCAAGGTAATTCTGTTGAGCGCCGGTCGCGCTTTCCGAATCTACACGTGCCGATGTAGGAGTGATTGAGGAGTAAATCCCTGTGTTAGTGTGATGAGGTTGTTTCCCTTTATATAGGATGAGAATGATGTATTGAGATGTTTCCCTTTGAATGGGATGAGATTATTGCGAGCGAGATGTGATGTGATGTCGACCCACACGACATTGTGGTGAGACAACTTAGCTGATCGGGCTGAGATTGGATGCCATGCCGCGCACATGGTGGTATTTTAAGTGGATGTCTCGGGGTGAGACGGCTTAGCTGGTCGGGCTGAGATCGGACTCCGTGTTAAAAACACGGTGGTGTATCGGTGCTAAAGATCTCCCAACTTAAAATATTGAAACTTACTTGAAATTTACCTTTCCCTAACTTGACACTTTGATATTGTTTGAGTTTCTTATTGGTTTCATATTTTCTTCTCCGTTTACTGTTACTCGTTCTATTGAGAGGGTGTTTAGTTTTACATACTAGTACTATTCCATATGTACTAACATCCCTTTTGCCAGATGGATGCAGGTGGTTCCATAGTAGGTGGTATCGATCAGTGATAGCAGCAGACCCTCTCCTCAGCTGACTTAGTGAGCCCCACTTCATTTTGGGGTCATGTATCTCTTGTCCTTTATACATAGCATTTTGAGGTATAGTCGAGGCCTTATTGCCGACACTGTCGTACCACTCTTTTGTTTCTGTTTGAGGCTCCATAGATATAGTATGGGTTGTATCTGTTTTTGGAAATGTTAAACTAAAAATGTTGTAATCGTATCATATGTTCCACATTAACTATGATTTTAAAATGTTCTGTTTTGGAGACTTGTTAATGACGTAACTAATGGAAATGAACTGGTGTTATTCACATGACCTCTTACTGTCTAATTAATGAAATGTATTCTTCTCTTTATCCATGGGTAAGTTGGGTAGACAGCACTGTGCAGGCTTGCTCGACCAGGGTAATTCAGTTGAGCGCCGGTCGCGCTCCCCGAGGTCGGGGCATGACAAAATATCTACTAGAATTTTCCAAAATCCGGTGTCAGAAGTGCACGAGCAACTAGTAGAATATACAAAACCTCCTATACTGTTGTCTGGAGTAAGATAGACAAGAAAATAAATACAACAGGGATGAGACTTCGGGTGCTGCAAAATGGAGCATGGGAAGCAGCTCACCACTTAGTCTCCGGGTAGCGGGGGTACGTGCCTGACTAGCCACCAGATGCACCTGCCTCAGATCCTGCACGATTAGTGCAGAAGTGTAGCGCGAGTACATAAACAACATATACCCAGTAAGTATCTAGTCTAACCTCGATGGAGTAGTGACGAGGGGTCGACATCGATACTTACTATAGGTCAATAACTAAATAGTACAAATCATAAGTAGGCATGAAATACAACAATAACAGTGAAATAAGAGACATTAATTAATCATTCTTAAACATAATATCAATTTAAAGTCTCCAACTATCACATGCTAAGTCTTTAACACATAAGAGTCACCAAGTAATTTTCAAGTCTCAGATCAAGAAAGAAATATCAAGTATATTCGGACTATGAGCAATATCACGCATGATTTATGCCGAGGTCATACGACCCGATCCGGAATAGTGTGGATACTGCCGAGGATCGACTGACGCGAACTATAGATGCATCTAATATACAGCCGAGGTGATCGGCCCGATCCACAAGAATACATAATACTCTACAAACTCCGATCAACAAATACTACATAGGAATTATACTCAAAGAAGGCATAATTCTGCTAACAATCAAGTGTTTCATCAAAACTCAAGGTAAAGAAGCTCAGTCTTTTACAATCCTTTATCCAATTTAGATTATAAATTCAGATGATTAAACTAACAAGTTGGATGCAAATAATACGAGTAATACATGGTAAAGTCCTAAGTCTACCCAGGCATAAGCATAGCTACGTACGGACTCTCGTCACATCGTGCGTACGTAGCACCCACAATTATTTGCAAATAACCATTTAAAATACCTACGGGGATAATTCCCTATTACAAGGTTAGGCAAGAGACTTACCTTGTTTCCAGTCCTCTTCCAGGTTCGCAATTCACACTAATAGCCTTAAATCGATGCCGAGCATTCCGAAACTAGCCAAAGGTTGTACAAACTAATCAATATATACTCAAAAATTTATAATTTAACTATTAGAGTAATTGCCCGAATTTCGAAAATTTTGTAAATAAATGTTACCCATAACCTCACGAACAAAAATATATAATTTCTACTCAATTCCATAATCATTTTCGTGGTCTAATCCCATTTTTATCAAAACCTAGGTTTTTCAAAAAACTCCTACAATTTCCATATTTTACATATGAAAATCTACCCATAATATATGTATTTAACTTACATTAGGTAGGAATCACTCACCTTATAGTTCATGATGAAAACCTCTTTCCAAGAAGCTCGGAATTCGGCCAACACAATGAGAAATGGGAAAAATAAGCATAAGTCCCGACTTTTAATCAAGACACTGCCCAACGATCCTTCTTCGCGATCGCGGAAGAATCCTCGTGATTGCGAAGGCAAAGCTTGCCCAGGCTCAAGAACTCTTCATCGCGAATGCGAGGGCAGTCTTGCGATCGCGAAGGGTTGCCCAGCCTGAGCATCACGAATGCAGTTACACCTTCGCGAACGCGAAGGGTAATGGGTGCTGACCCCTCCCAGGACCCTTTCTTCTACGCGAATGCGGACCTGGCATGCAAACGCAAAGGCCACAGGTCTTGAAGCTTCGCAAACACGACTTGTTGATCACGAATGTGAAGAGTAAAATTGCCTAGTCCCCCAATTCCTTCTCCGCCAATGTGACTGTAGAACCCCGGAAAATTTTGAAGTAGTTAAGCGCTATTAAGAAAGTTGATGTGTGCTAATTATATTATTTTGTGTGCAGACGAGGACTATTAATATGATGGATAACTATACGAGGCATATTATAAGTGACATGGGGTCTAAAAAGAGGCCTAAGTCTAAGTCAAGTTGGAAAATTACATGATAGACTAAAGTTCCAAACAAGTGCGCACAAGACCAAATTTTGGACGAGCATATATAAATATATATATAAGTAGTTATATGATAAACAATCTATCAAATGTAAGATCTTTGAGTCTAGTTTCTAACGCTTCAAACCGTTCATCATTTGGACACTCCTAAGAAGTTATGACCAAATTACCAAAAGCGAGCAGAATGTAACACTACCGCGTCTCCCCATGCGCTGTCCCGTGCGGCGTGCCTGTGGGGATTTCCATAATACTTCAAAATTTCGTTTCTAGGCAGATTTTTCAATGCCGCACCGTGCCCCGCCTTGCCCCATGCGGCACGGCTGTGCAAATTGTATTTTTTTTATAACCCAACCCTATTTCATTAAATAGACGTAATGGACTATTTCTTGAGCTAAAGCCTGATGTTTTTAGAGTGAGAGAGTTCCCTAGAGTGGGAAAGTATTCCTCAACAATTTGTTCTTCAATTCTTTCTCAAATCTTGGAAAATTAACAAGGAAAACTCAAAAGGTCTTCATCCATAGGTAAGATTCTACACTCTAACCCTCAATCTCAAATTTTATCTAGAATTGGGTAAATGCTAAGATAATTTTTGGGCATGAGAGTTGTTCATCTTGCATGCATTTGTTATCAAAGGGTGTAAGAAGATTGTTGAGCTTAGAATGGTAGATAATGGGTTTGGGATGATGGAATCCACCATAGGAGGACCTTGAAACCTTAATGCACACCTAGTGTTTGATAAAATGTTCAAATGAGCTAGAACCGTGATCATCCTCCTAATTTTGGTTCAATTTATTATATTTCTAAAATAAATTGAAGTTGCTAAGAATTCCGAAAAATTTTAGAGTTTAAGGAAGCTCAATTGAGGTATGTTGGCTAAACTTCTTTCCTAGAATTGAATCCCATGATGTTCTTGTAAGTCCCGAGTTATTCTTTATAAATCAACTATTCCGAATAAGCTTTGTGTTGAAAGGTATATGTTCAAAATGTGTTCCGGATGCTCTTATCATATGATGTTATCCTTCGGGAATGTGTTCAAAGCATGAGTTGGGTATAAAAATGTTATGACTCCAAGTAGTGTTTCAAGTGAAGGATATTATGCCAAATTGTGTAAGAAGTCTCAATGTGCTTAAGACTCTTAATTGCTCATAGGTGTACTAAAAGTCGTGATTAGAGATCCTTTGTTGTCGATAATCTATAAAGTTGCTTGAAAGTGAAAGTAGTGAGTTGGGGATATAAAGTGTGGACACCGTGCCAATAATGAAAGTTATACTTGTGGCCAATAGCGCCAATGAAATGAAATGATGTGTGAAATATTATGAAATGAGCCTTGATTAAACTATTCCAAATTGACTCCGAAAATAGAATTATCAAAAGCCTAATATACTCAAGTCATGTCCAATTGTGGTTGTTCTAACTAATGCTATGCTTGGTAGGTATTTCCAATAGGTTTTGAGTTCTCACGTATTCATAAGTTGAAATTGTGTATTGCCCTTTTTGGGGAAAGGTATTTTAAGAGTATTCTATATGATGATGTTTATGATGATAATCCTTGAAAGTAAAGAAATTAAAGTGCGGAATATGATATACGGCCACAGTGCCATAAATGAAGAATAATATGTATGGCCAAGGGAGCCAATGAAATAATGATGTTGTAAGTAGTTGAAAGTAATTGTGAAGTGATATATGGTGTGAAAAGTTATGAGATGAACGTATTTGTACTTATGTTTCTAATTTCTTATAAGCTCCTACGCCCTCATGAGGAGAGGCTATGGTGTTCTTAAATATTTTAAATGTTCTTGATGTCCTATGATCACCCATGGCAAGTACAAGTAAGTGATGATATGAACATGAAATGTGGTTGTTTGCCAAAATGAGAATTATGAGGTCTTGTATGTCCCTATTGTTTCAATCATAGTATGTATGCTACTAAACTAATTAATGTAAATGACTTCTACATTAAGTCCCCAAGATCCATGAACTTAGCTAATGGCCTCAAGATGTCAAGTAAGTGAATAACGAGATGGAAAGGAGATGCCCTATGCTAAATGATGATGAACTTTAAGAAAGGAATCTGGGCCCACGTGCCATTGAAATCGACTTATTGATTTACCATGCATGTACTAATGTAATGAGTTGTGTTTCAACATGATGAGCATGAACATGAAGTATTCCAATAATATGAAAAATTACGACCTTAAATGTAATGACAAACTATGTTGCTTTGAGTTTATATATGGTATTGTGATTGGGAATACACCTCCACCCGCATATATTAGGGTGAGGCGGCAGGGTCACTTTTTGTGTGGGGATTGTGGTATTGTGATACACCTACACTCCCATATATTGGGGTGAGGTGGTAGGGCCGCTTGTGTAGGGATTGTGGTATTGTGATACACCTACACCAGCATATATTGGGGTGAGGTGACAGGGCCACTTTGTGTAGGAATTGTGGTATTTTGATACACCTCTACCCACATATATTGGGGTGAGGCGGCAAGGCCACTTTGTATAGGGATTGTGGTATTGTGATACACCTCCACCCGTATATATTGGGGTGAGGCGGCAGGGCCGCTTTGTGTAGAGATTATGGTATTGTGATACACCTTCACCCGCATATATTGGGATGAGGCGGCAGGGCCGCTTTGTGTAGGGATTGTGGTATTGTGATACACCTCCACCCGCATATATTGGGGTGAGGCGGCAAGACCGCTTTGTATAGAGATTGTGGTATTGTGATACACCTCCACCCGCATATATTGGTGCGAGGCGGTAGGGCCGCTTTGTGTAGGGATTATGGTATTGTGATACACCTTCACCCGCATATATTGGGGTGAGGCGGCAGGGCCGCTTTGTGTAGGCATTGTGGCATTGTGATAACCTCTACCCGTATATATTGTTGTGAGGCGGTAGGGCCGCTTTGTGTAGAGAATGTGGTATCGTGGTACACCTCCACCCGCATATGTTGGGGTGTGGCGACAGGGCCGCTTTGTGTGAAGGCGGTTATAGAGGATCTCTGACTTAACATCTATAAATGATTAATGGAAGCTCTTATAAATTGGCTTGACGTTGATGGCTATCTAAGCCATTTTATTGTTACCATGATTCATCATATTCATGATGTATTTCCAAGCCCTTGAATAGGTGTATTGTATAGGTGATACTATGAACGGTCTATGAGACGCATAGGTGTATAATATTATATGTGAACACTAAGGACAGTCTATGAAATGTATATGTGAAAAATAAGAGAGGAAGGTGTCACTTTCATTAGCCTTTGTTTGTACATTTTGTTACAATCACACTATGTTATGTATTCCACGTATAGTTCATATGGCTCAGTTTGTCCTAAAAGAAGTTTAGAATGATGCAAGTATAATAAGACTTGAAATGTGATCCTATGGGATGTTTCAAAGTTTCTTGATGTACTTTATTTGCCTCTTATTTGAGTTACCATATTTTCGTATGTTGTTTTGACTGCCTTACATATGAGTACTATTCCACATGTACTCACGTCCCTTTTTCCGGGGGCACTGCATCTTTTAATGAATGCAGGTATACTTCTACAGGATGATATGGATCTTTGATAGGGATCTTCTTCACTACTCAGCTTATGGTGAGCCCGCTACAGTTCTAGTGGGTGTTTGGGTCTAGTTCATTTTATGTATATAGGTATCTATTGTCATTGAAGCTCCATGTACACTGTGGGTTATGTACTTAAAGTTTTGAGTTTTGTCATGTATCTATGTTCATAGTATTTACAAATATTTATAAAGCTATGTACCCATCGTGAGGAGAATTTTAGGCCATTGAGCCAAATGTATTCAATATGAAAGTTGAGATCTAATTATGTTATGGTAAATCATGCATGAGTAATGATGAGAGGTTAATGTAAATTAGCCTTGCTCGACTGGGTTTACTCGGTTGAGCACCAGTCGCGCTCCTCGAGTTCGGGGTGTGACAGCGACACCACCTCCGCGTTTGCGAAGAAGGAAACTAGAACCAACATATCAGTAGTTTTTGACTTTGCTCTGGGCGGTCCGAAACACACCCGAGCAACACGGGACCCCATCCAAATGCACAACCAAGTCCATAAACATAATACGGACCTACTCGAACCCTCGGAACACGTAAAACAACATCGAAACTAAGAATCGCACCCCAAAACCAAATTGAATCAACTTATGAACTTCAAACTTTTCAACTACCTCCGAATGCGTTGAATCATATTTAGACAACTCGGAATGATACCGAATTTGCATACAAGTCATAAATCACCATACGGACCTATTCCCAAACTCGGAATCTCAAAAGGACCTCGATAACACCAAAGTCTACTTCAAACAAAATTTAAAGAACTTGAAAACCTTCAATGCACCAACTTTCAATATTAAGTGTCGAAACGCTCCCGGATCACCCAAAACTCGATTTGAATACACGCCCAAGTCCAAAATAATCATACGAACCTATTGTAACTATCAAATCCTGGTTCTAAGGTCGTTTACTCAAAATATTGACTCAAGTCAAACTTGGCCATCTTAGGCCACTATTAAGGAACTATGACTTCCGATTTCAACCTGAACCCTTTCAAACCCAAACCAACCATCCCCGCAAGTCATAAAATAGTAAAAGCACATACGGGGAGTCTTAATTAGGGGAATAGGGATCTATAAAGAAAAACTACCGGTCGGGTCATTACATTCTCCACCTCTTAAACAATCGTTCGTCCTCGAACGGGTCTAGAATCATACTTGGAGTGTCGAATAAGTGTGGATATCTGATCCGCATATCCTCCTTGATCTCCCAAGTCTCCTCTTGGACTGGTTGACCCCTCCATTGGACCTTTATCGTGAAAATCTTCTTAAACCTCAACTGGCGAACCTCTGTCAATAAGGGCAATTGGCTCCTCCTCATAACCTAAGCTCTCATCTAGCTTATCCGTGTTGTAATCTTAACACATGCGACCTGTCGGCATGGTACTTTCGGAGAATAGACACATGGAAAATCGGATGAACTTTCGATAGACTGAGAGGCAAAGCAACCTCTCCAACTCGCCTCAACACCTCAAATGGGCCAATAAACCTAGGGCTCAGCTTGCCTTTCTTTTTTAACCTCATGTGTCACGCCCCGAACCTGGGGGCGAGACCGGCACTCGGTGCCTCACCTATCCTCACGTACCAACTTGCGACTAAGGGACTCTAAACTTATAATGTCATACTTTGGACATGGGCCACATTGCAAGACAATTGCGAATACTGACTAAATATCAATAAAACACTGGGCCGACAAGGCCGTCATAACTACTACAGCTGACAATCCAACAAAATGCACATAAAAGGCCTACAAGCCCAACATACTGCATTAAGTGACAGGATATGTCTACAAGCCTCTACTGATGGATATACTCTGATCGGAACAAGGCTCTGACCTACTCATAACATATATATATATATATATATATATATATATATATATATATATATATATATATATATATATATATATATATATACAAAGATGTACGTAAATCTCTAGACCCGGCAACTCCGAAGGGTATCAAGCTTACCGGTCAAGCTGAACTTGGGCAACACCTAATAAGGAGGTCTACCCGTCTGCATGTCTGAACCTGCACACATGAAATGGAGCACCTCCAGAAAAGGGACGTCAGTACGAAATAATGTACCGAGTATGTAAGGCACTATACTGAAAGCTGAAACTGAACTGATAATATAATAACTTAAAGCAACTGGAAGTCAATGATAATCTGAAGATATGCTTACCTGCTGATACTGATTCAACTCTCTCAATATACTAAGTAAAATAGTTGTCCGGCCTTATAAGGCTCGGTATATATATAACTGATCTGCCGTAATAGGCTCGCTCATAGGTGCTCGGCCATACTAGGCTCTGTATCTCGGCCAACTGGGCTCTCTCATAGGTGCTCGTCCATAGTAGGCTGGGTATATAACTTAGCGTCTAATCAAAAGTTGCCTAATAGGGGCCTGCCCATCGATTATAGCTCGATGGTAAGGAAAATACTGTAATACTGTATATATAAATTCTCTGCTCTCATGATAGGAAAGAAGGAAATACTCAATTGGAAATGAAGTCCCGATAAGGAGAATACTGTAACTTACAAGACTAGGAAAATATATGTAAATTCCGGGACATGATTTTTTTCTTTATACCACGTTATCAAACTTGTGTAATTACGAGATCATGCAAAATGAAGGAAGAGCTTAGCCTTAACATACCTAAGTCGATTCTCTTGAGAAAGATTACATCGTACTCCCTTAATATTGTAAAATCTCACGTTGCTTTGAATTGGTGAAGATCTTTTATTTCTTATGTTCATCAACTTAGATTTGCACTAGTCGTCCTTATAATTCATACCCAGGTACGTGACTACTTGAGAATTGAGATATATAAGAGGCCTTTGTAACGTAACAGTAAACATGTAAATCTAGCAAATCATTTCAAGGCTTACTTAAATATTGCTTCTTCTTTTTTGAGATATCAAGATTGTTGAGAATTCCAAATCCCATTCGTTACCTATATCTTCATCCATCTCTTAATGAATTGGAGTCTTATACCTTAGTGGGTGTGGGTCCCACTAAGGTAATGACTAAGCCTTTAAGAATGACACATTATCAAATGATTTGAAGAGTCACTTAGGTTAATTAGGTTGCTGCAACATTAATTCTTAGCCATTCCCAACCAATTAGCTACCAACATTTTAATTAATTGCTAATCTCCCACTAAAATCAATAATTACCCGATTATCTATATAATTAAGAATTATCTTAAATTACTTAAAATATTGCTCATTTTTAGCATACCTTATACACCTCACTATCATGGCCATGTGGTACCTTGTATGGTACTAGTCCATAAATACCGGATATTTTAGCTCGGGCCATATTTTATCCCAAAATGTCAAACTTCGACGAAATTCATTTTCTTCAATTTGCTTACCCTCTCACCTTCACCAATTTACTCATCACTTGTTTAAAATAGAATAATGCTTATAATCACGAAATAATTTCATTCCCGAACTTGCGTCGATTAACTTATGACGAAACTTTATTGTACGCAAATGCGGGATGTAACATCATTCCCCCCTTTGGAACATTCGTTCTCGAATGTTGACTGATATACTTATCATTTTCATAACTTATGTCCTCTGAATACTTTAGTACTTTCCTTGCCATCTAAGCAACTGTTCTGTGAATAATTCTAAGGGCCAGGGCATTCCCTCCTTCCCCCCTTTAAGCTTCTTTCTCACACCACGACTTGTAGTCAGAATCCTTCTAATCTCGTAACTGTTGCTACCTTCTATCATAGATCCGTTTATCCATCCGTATGACTTTACTGCCATAACTCTTACTCTGATTTATCGTTATTGAGGGCTGCTACCTAACTCCGGGTTACTTTCATTGCTTATCCTATATGCAATAAGCTAAGTCCTTTAATGCCCCCTCATTACTGTTCATCTTAATAATGACAGCCTAATCTCATCTCATACTTTGTGACCTTTGTCCATCCATTATTGATTCATCTTAATACCGATAACTTGGCCTCTTATGTAACACTTCTGCTAGGGCTCACGTCTCATCAGGGAACATTTGAAGTGACTTTCCTAATCCACTTAGGAGTGATATTGTACTTCAATGACCGTATTTTATAGCATCCCAATGTGATTCACTTACGTGGGTATTTTAATCTCGTACAATCCATGAAATCCTCTTCAAATCATTACTCACTCGAAGGCCTAAACGTCATCCTTTATCTATAGACTCCTTTATGTGGTACCTTGTATGGTACTAATTGCTACTAGTTATAGACTCCTTTGAGCTTATTCAGGCACCCATCAGCTCTCTCTCATTTTCGTGGGCTTAATCCCGAGGGCTTATCCATTCTTGTCACCTTCTCACTCGCCCTTTCTTATCCTTACTCCTGTCTTCCTAAAATCTTATCGCTCTACCATACTTTAGCTTGCGACCCAAACATATCCATTTATACGACTCGCAGCCTTCCTTCAACTTCCTTGCACCATAGATTTCCTTGTGTTATTCTGGAACATCAAGTGAGATATCACATGGTCTCTAACTTTTCTTTTACTTTCTTAACTAGACCTCTCGATACCTAGAAACCATAGGTTATAAGATATGCCACTGATGATGCTGCTATCATTCCTGGATATTGAATCCCCGCGGTTCTAGCATTCTATCCGAAGTATAGACTATTCCCAACCTTCTGCATCTGAGTATCTCGTATGTTGTTCACTTTTACCTTACTTACCTTAAAATCTCGCATCACATCTTCTATCTCTTTCATGACCTCCTTTCCACATAGGTATAATTCATATTCACACCTTAAAGCTCTGTTATAATACTTGCACCTCTGGTGTATACACAATCCGGTGAGAGCTTTATACCAACTTCTTATAAGGTTGGTACTTCTTCTAACTGGCTTCCTTATAGAGCCATTATAGAATATGGTTGTTGCATTATCTCTCTTGCACCTTTGATATTAAGAGTGATTCTGCCATGTTCTCAAGCGCAATTTCTATACTTTTCTAGGTCCAATAATCAGACTCCTGATTGATCGTTGTTGTAACTCTTTAGTTTCCTCTTCCTTCTGATCAACCTTTATGTAGGCTTAAGCTATCTTCCAATCTGTGGCTCATGGCAGTAGTTATTACTTTAGCCCTTCATGGACGCTATGGAATATCCATGATACAATCTTATAACAATTCAATCTTTTGTCTATGACCTAGGCTCAATTCTTTCTTTTAACCTATACTGGAATCTTCTACGGCTGTATGATTGTCAACATATATGCCGCATGGATAATACTCCGAAATATTAGGTACATTCATTATGTAATTATCTCTGGATCATTGATCGAATAATTCCTTTAACATATATGCCGCATGGATAATACTCCGAAATATTAGGTACATTCATTATGTAATTATCTCTGGATCATTGATCGAATAATTCCTTTCATTCCTTCTCAACTTTCTTTAAATGCAAGCAATTGCTTTTTCTGGTCGTTATGTCTCCTTGTTGCGTGCATACGTAGCTTATTTTAGTGCCCACACATATTGGAATTCTACACAACCCATATGATCTTGAATATCACCTTTTGATTTTGATATATATATATATATATATATATATATATTTTCTTCTTCCCGTTCATTAGCCACGATAGGTGCCACCTGCTGATGGAGTGCATACAATGTTGTTGTGAGACTGTTGTTACATGACCATTTCCTCTTTAGATGATTGTGCTTGGTTAAAGCTTTCTTCCTTATTTCCTCCGCTAGTCTTTCATTGTAGTACTTAGGGAGGACCCTCTGATTCTTGTAAGGCTACGAGCTTATTACATCATATACTCGAAGGAATTTTTGATGTTTGTACTCACATATACAATTCCTTAGTTACTTACCTCCACACTTATATGCTTATACGGTTGCTCCCGAACTGAAGTTTTGACTGTCTTCCCTTAACACTCATACGGTATTTTTAACTACCCCATCTCCTATCCGAATATTTTTTAAGGTCACGATGTCATATCTGCGAGACTGAATTCCCCATGTTGGGGTTCACTCCGTTTATCTTGCACGATCTATTGATTTTTCTGTATCCTCTTGTCTAGCCATAACTAGGCTCTTCCTGAATCAACTACTAACTACTCATTGGCTCATTCTCATATCAATATTCTGCGTAATCTTTCATGGTTCATTTCCTTTATCTTAACTTACGTCCTGCACTGGCTCCTTATATATCAATAACATCTCAGGAAGGAGCCCTTACCTTTTCTCCTTGACGTCGTATTTGCATAATGTTCTGGAATCGTAGCGTATCTGCAGGACTTGAATAAGTGCAATCTTATCCCTTTCTCATTCTTATCACATTCTTCTTTTACCATTTCCATAGTTACTAGAACCACTTAATTCTGACCTAATGCCGCATCATACCATATTTCCCCCTTTTAGGGGAGCACTAAGATTTAGTGCTATGATGATCTACGCATAGATGTTTTACCCTCTCATCTTTGGCATCTTTTCACATCGTCGATGATCCTTACTCGCCTCGCGGTAATCCTTTAATACCAAGGATAACGAAATTCCTCACTCGCGAGGGTGACACTTAGTGTAACTGGCACATACAGTCCCTTAAGCTTAACTTTACTCACCTTGCTTGCTTTAGGGAAGCGTCTTCCTGAATGATCATTCTCTGAATTTCTCATGAATCTTCTTCTGTTGTCCACTCTATTATCGCTGGAACAAAATCTGAAATTCTCATGATGCTGACTATTATCCTATCACTCAGTCCCTGATTCATGTTTAGTTTATCTTGTTCACTAGTCCATACTGATTTTTATTGTTCTGGAGTCTAAATTTTCCTTCCGGTAGTCGCATTGGAGTTACGAACTTATTTCTTGAAATGAGGATATGACTTTATGGCCTATACTCTTTTGTTGTCTCAAGGCCTATCACCTTTCGTCTTTTCCTTCAATTGACTATAGACTCTGTAATACTGTCATCTTTTTGATCCACCGTTGTCATCCATGTATCATATCTTACTCATAATGCTTCATTAACTCTTTTCTTATTTCCCGCTAACATTTATGTCAATCACTTTATTCTGAAAACTCGAACAAGACATTCTTTTGCTTTTAGCTCCCCTTGCTCCATCCAGTGGCTCTTGGGGTTGCTTAACGTTCTCGCTCTACTAGGGACGCGATCCACACTAAGGTAATATTTATCCTTTCCAGGCTTTCCGTACCACATTTAATTGTAATATTCTAGAGTGCACCATATGGGTGCCTCACAAGGAGATCTGTTAGCACCTTTGCAATATCCTTCAGAAATGCCAACTAACACAAACAATCCATTTACCATTTTGAGTTACTCTAACCCCAGCCGGATCCTAATATCTTGTCCTTTACTTAAGCTACACATGTTAGCCCCCAATAAGGTATAACTGAGATGGGTGTGGCCAATTCTACATACGTACGTTACTGTTGAAGGTAAGTCACAATGCTTATACTTTTCTGCCGGAGTTGAAAATACCGGTAATCTTCATTAACTGGGTACCTCGTACCCTTCTCATCTTGCTCCTTTTACTTGTTGAAGCTTGAATCTATCTTCTGAACCTCTCATTGCCTTTCACCATAGAGGTGGATAGATATTCTTGCCTTAAGGCTCCTTATCAAGAAGCTTACACGTAAGGTACACACATGTTCTGCTGAAGACCTCACATTTATCCAACATAGGAATGATGCAAACTCGAGTTTCTCTAACTCAAATCTTCCACAGCTATATATCTACCAACCATCTTTCTGGATGTAGGTATCGTCGTATTATGAATAAGATAGAGTTTAGGAAATTGAGTTCTTACAACGGAGCTCTACCACACGATCTAGAGTAAGAAGAAAGAGTGACAGTCTTAAATGCCCTGTAGCCTCCTGCTTATAAGTGTGGTGCACGACACACCCATAAACAAGACTCTACTAGACACGGCTTGTAGACTCCCTAGGGTAGAACTGCTCTGATACAACTTTTGTCACGCCCCGAACCTGGGGGCGAGACCGGCACTCGGTGCCTCACCTATCCTCACGTACCAACTTGCGACTAAGGGACTCTAAACTTATAATGTCATACTTTGGACATGGGCCACATTGCAAGACAATTGCGAATAATGACTAAATATCAATAAAACACTGGGCCGACAAGGCCGTCATAACTACTACAGCTGACAATCCAACAAAATGTACATAAAAGGCCTACAAGCCCAACATACTGCATTAACTGACAGGATATGTCTACAAGCCTCTACTGATGGATATACTGTGATCGGAACAAGGCTCTGACCTACTCATAACACACACACACACACACACACACACACACATATATATATATATATATATATATATATATACAAAGATGTACGTAAAGCTCTAGACCCGGCAACTCCGAAGGGTATCAAGCTTACCGGTCAAGCTGAACTTGGGCAACACCTAATAAGGAGGTCTACCCGTCTGCATGTCTGAACCTGCACGCATGAAATGGAGCACCTCCAGAAAAGGGACGTCAGTACGAAATAATGTACCGAGTATGTAAGGCACTATACTGAAAGCTGAAACTGAACTGATAATATAATAACTGAAAGCAACTTAAAGTCAATGATAATCTGAAGATATGCTTACCTGCTGATACTGATTCAACTCTCTCAATATACTAAGTAAAATAGTTGTCCGGCCTTATAAGGCTCGGTATTTATATAACTGCTCTGCCGTAGTAGGCTTGCTCATAGGCGCTCGGCCATACTAGGCTCTGTATCTCGGCCAACTGGGCTCGCTCATAGGCGCCCGGCCACAGTAGGCTCGGTATATAACTTACCATCTGATCAAAGGTTGCCCAATAGGGGCCTGCCCATCGATTATAGCTCAATGGTAATGAAAATACTGTAATACTGTATATATAGATTCTCTGCTCTCATGACTGGAAAGAACGAAATACTCAATTGGATATGATGTCCCGATAAGGAGAATACTGTAACTTACAAGACTAGGAAAATATACGTAAATTTCGGGACATGAATTTTTTCTTTATACCTCGTTATCAAACTTGTGTAATTACGAGATCATGCAAAATGAAGGAAGAGCTTAGCCTCAACATACCTAAGTCAATTCTCTTGAGAAAGATTACACCGTACTCCCTTAATATTGCAAAATCTCACGTTGCTTCGAATTGGTGAAGATCTTTCACTGCTTATGTTGATCAACTTAGATTTGCACTAGTCGTCCTTATAATCCATACCCAGGTACATGACTACTTGAGAATAAAGATACATAAGAGGCCTTTGTAACGTAAACAGTAAACATGCAAATCTAGCAAATCATTTTAAGGCTTACTTAAATATTGTTTTTTTTTTTGAGATATCAAGATTGTTGAGAATTCCAAATCCCATATGTTACGTATATCTTCATCCATCTCTTAATGAATTGGAGTCTTATACCTTAGTGGGTGTGGGCCCCACTAAGGTAATGACTAAGCCTTTAAGAATGACACATTATCAAATGATTTGAAGAGTCACTTACGTTAATTAGGTTGCTGCCACGTTAATTCTTAGCCATTCCCAACCAATTAGCTACCAACATTTTAATTAATTGCTATTCTCCCACTAAAATCAATAATTACCTGATTATCCACATAATTAAGAATTATCTTAAATTACTTAAAATATTGCTCATTTTTAGCATACCTTATACCCTTCACTATCATGGCCATGTGGTACCTTGTATGGTACTAGTCCATAAATACCGGGTATTTTAGTTCGGGTCATATTTTATCCCAAAATGTCAAACTTTGACGAAATTTATTTTCTTCAATTTGCTTACCCTCTCACCTTCACCAATTTACTCATCACTTATTTAAAATAGCATAATGCTTATAATCACGAAATAATTTTATTCCCGAACTTGCGTCGATTAACTTACGACGAAACTTTATTGTACGAAAATGCAGGATGTAACATCATGATACCCTTCATCGGTGAGACTTTCAAGAGAACCTTCTCTCCCACCATAAGTGATAAATCACGCGCCTTTTGATCCGCGTAACTCTTTTGTCTGGACTGTGCTGTGCGAAGTCGCTCCAAAATCAACTTTACCTTCTCCAAGGCATCCTTCACTAAATTAGTTCCATATAACCTAGCCTCGTCGGGCTCAAATAAACCGATGATAGAACGACATCGTCGTATATAAAGCCTCAAATGGAGCCATATTGATGCTGGACTAATAACTGTTATTATAAGAATCTGAGCATATCTTCCAAAATCTGAACTGTCCGCTCTGACTGCCCATCGTTCTACGGATGAAAGGATGTGCTGAGCTCTGCCTGAGTGCCCAACTCGCTTTGTACTGCTCTCCAGAAATGCAAAGTCAACTAAGGGCCTCTATCTGAAATGATGGAAATAGGCACACCATACAATCGAACATTCTCCTGAATGTAAATCTAAACCAATCTCTCTGAAGAGTACGCAGTCACAACAGTAATAAAGTGTGCCGACTTGGTCAGCCTGTCGACAATTACCCAAACGGCATCAAACTTCCTCAAAGTCTGCGGCAACGCAATTATAAAGTCCATAGTGATGCGCTCCCACTTCCACTCTGGTATAACCTTCTGCTGAAGTAGGCCACTTGGCCTCTGGTGTCATGACCCAGTCTAGGGCCACGACGGATAACCGACACTAAGTGCTTGTCATCACTAAACTTGATGATAATCTACTAATCATGAATATAAACAGATAAACTGAACAAGCATAAGCATAGCTGATAAAAACTGTACAATCTGGAAAGCTAACAAGGCTAACACAAGCTGACATATAAAAACATACTAACTACATAGGTGCATATCTACAGGCCTCTAGGAGTGCTGAACTGAAAAAGTACTGGACGTAACAGGGCCCTGTCATACCAAAACTAGCTAACAATACACATACCAAAAGATAAGTAACTCCAGGAGTAAGCAGAGTGACTCCAATAGCTGGTGGATGGCCTACTAATGTGGCTCAAACGCTGATCTATATATACCTACGTGGCATGAACATAGTGCCCCAGAAGGGATGTGAGTACGATATGCACAAAGTATATAGGGTGGAAAATATACGTAAAGCATACTAAAATATGACTGTAAGATGGAAATCTGAATATAAGCTGAAAGATAAACAAGACTCTGAACTAGCAACTGATCTAGAACTGAATCAATGTCTAAGCTAAATATGTGCCGAAACTGAACAACTATCTAAACTGGTACCTATCTGGTGTTATGGGCTATATCACCCCCAATCAGGTAACTGTAAAACTGAACTAGCCTCATGTATAGTCATGAAATGCAAATTGTAGCTATATACGCGTATATAACATGCCTGACTGGTGTTATGGGCTATATCCCCCCAGCAGGTAAATATATAATCAACAGGTTCGGCTGATGTTATGGGCTATCTCCCCTCAGCATATAATCAATAGGCTTTGCTGGCGTTATGGGCTATCTCCCCCAGCATATAATCAATAGTCTCTGCTGGTGTTATGGGCTATATCCCCCTAGAATAATCAATGTAAGCACGTATGAGGCATAACACGTGGCAACATCATATGGATTCAAGAGATCATGAAGGAAACCGTAAACAGAATCACTAACGTAATCTGACGCTCTTCGTCCATAAGTTGGACGGAGGAGCCTAACCCCATTTTAGGGAGAAAATGAGTATGTACATGAGATACTAAGTTTAATTAACTTATTAGGATCCCTCTATAATCAATTTAGAACCAAGGAACTCAAGATTTGTCAAACTCTTCGAATTGCCAAAAATTTTGACAGAGTTTCTCCTAAAACTGGATGATCCCCAAAAATAACAGCAAGCACCACTATATACACAGGAATAGATACCCGGCCAAGATGATAACATCAAACTAAAGGAGATCCAGTTATCCACAATAGTGTCAAACGATCGACAAAAAGGAATTGTGAATGTAATGTCGACTCATAGTGGCTAACTTGTGACATAAAAGTCTAAATATGATTTAGGAATAACCTAAGAATAAACACATGAAAATTAAGCTTATATAATCTTAAATGAATCTATTAGGATCATATGGGGGTTAGGCATACATAAAAACATCAAATGAACGGAACAAATGGAAGTCCGGATGGCATAGGCCAAATTGGCGATTTTCACTTTTGTTTTTGTTGTATTTTGAAGTTCCAACCTAGACTATTTTCTTCCATAATTCACATATGGAATTGAATAATATACAAGGATACAATACATGCTGATATTTCGCTTGAATAACCCTTAAAATATCAAGAAGAAGAGCTAGAACATAGCTAAACCAAATCATGCCAAAAACGAAACGAAAACCCTACATACCTCTTGTGTTCTTGCTTCCAAACCTTGTTCCCTTGATACACACCCTTACTTATGCTTGTATAACTAAAATACAGAGGTGAAAAGCTTCCTTAACCACGAAGATCTTTCCAAAACATGAGTTATAAGGAGAAAGGGGGATCGCAAAGTCCTTCCTATGTCGTAAGGATCGCGTTGATGTGTTCGCGTCTTGATTTTGAGTTGCAGATGATGGAATTGCTTCAAAACCCTAAGGATGTATTTAGGATGTCTAGAGAGGCTTTGTAGGTCTGACTTGGGTCGAAATGATCCTTAGAGATGAAGGCTACAACTTTATATATCAAGATAATCCCCAACCGACCTTGTGGGTCCCAAAGGGAGCTTCTTGCACAGTCTCACAAAAATGCGAATATCTCTCCACTTTGATGTCGTATCGACAAACAGTTTAATGTGTTGGAAACTAGACTCGTAGATCTTCAATTTGGTGGTGGATTAATTACAAGTGCATTGACAGAAAATCTTAGTAACATTAGACCTAAATCTTAAGTAAAATTATGAACGTAACTTGCGATAACTTTTGTCGACTTTTGTTTCATAACTTGTTTGACTTCAAAACTTAACACACGACTATAATACAACTACAATACCTCATAACATCACCCCACGTATCATGTTAATCACCCTAGTATCACCCTATAAGTATGGGTTATAACATTTTCAACTTGCCGACCTTCGACGAAACTTATTTTCTTCGATTCGTTTAGCTTCTAAACCTTCCAACCCTCTCGGTACTCGCAGTTCATGATCTTAAATATATGTAACCTCCAAGTTGACATGATTAACTTACTTTATGTACTTTAAAAGATTGTCTCATTTTTGAGCTTACATCCATTGACTACGACATACTCTTATGTATGAAAACATGGGGTGTAACATTTGGTGCTCATACATAACATGCTGGAAATTTAGGCATCTCGCTACATACTCAACTATGTGCTTCTTCATCCGCCACCACCAATAATGTTGCCTCAAGTCGCGATACATCTTCGTAGCACATGGATGAATAGAATACTAGAAACTGTGTGCTACCTCTAGAATCTTCTCCCTCAACACATCAACATTAGGAACACATAGGCGACCCTGGAGTCGCAGAACACCATGTTCACTAATAGTAACCTCCTTGGCACCACCCTATAGTACTGTCTCTCTAAGAACCAACAAGTGTGGATCATCGTACTGACGAACCTTGTGTCGCGCCCCAATTTCTCGTGAAAGCGGGTTTCGACGTGTGAAATGCTTTTAAATGGGTATTAAAGTAGAAGAGTCGCCACCTAACGGTTTAAGGTGCGTTAGGAAACCTATTTGCAAATAACTCTATTTTGACTAGTCAACGCCACCAAAGAATGGGTAAGGGCTCAAATTACCTCAAAGAGAAGGTATTAGGCATTCTTCGAGGTCCACAACTGTGGTTCCCGGCCGAAGTTTAAACTATATGGATTAGAGAATTAAGCTAGGTGATCAAATAAGCAAAGAAAGATGTAGAAGTTGAAAACTCTATTATAATATAAGAATTAACTATATGGCTAATTGATACAAGTCATAAAAATCACAAGGAGTACAAATGACTAAATACGGACAATAAGCGTATAAAGAAAGGGGGTCCTATATTTTTTAGCCTAAAGGATCACCCCGTGCAACATAAATAATACTTCGCAACTCCATTTCGGTAGGGGTTGCTCATATTATTCAGCGGGCACAGACTATCATCTCCTGCTACCCAATTACTATGTTGAAGTTTTACTTAAAGGCGCTCTAATTCAATTCTAAACCATACCCTATGTGTGCACTACTCGTCCCGTGCCTAAGGTTCATGAGGCTTTGGACCTACTATTAGGTGGTTCTATACTTTTCTTAGGTTTCTCAAAATGATAAAACTAAGCGACATTCAAAACAGATAGGACTGCACACAATAGCTTTGATAGGCTCAAGTTGACCTCCACACATAAGCACAAAAGCACGCGATCAAATCTTTTGGTTATGCAGTAGATAGAATTAAGATGTATTAGAATCATTAGGTCCTATAGGCATGATTTCTATATGATTCCAGTATTATACAAGCAGTGCTGCAGTTTTTGGATCAACGTATAGGTGGATTAAAGCGTTACAAGACCTATAAGCATGATTTCTATTTTGTTTGCGTAATAAGGTAGTGAAAACAATCCCAGAACTCTGAATTATCAGTGTTGATTTTATAGATATGCGTCTTAGGCAGGTGACAGTATCCTATAGGCATTATTTCTAATAGTCACATAATAAGGCAGTGAAGTCGCTTGAAAACACAGGATTAGCAGCGTCGATAAACATCCTATAGGCGGGATTTCTAACAATTGACAATTAGACTTGATTTTGTAACACTTTATCCCTATAGGCATGTCATCTAAGTGAGGCAGTACAAAAGTAACATAAAGCAGTTGATCAATTATTAAACCTAAAGTCATGATATCTAGATTAGCAAAGGCATTGTATTATTGTATCCTATAGGCATACTATCTAAAAGCATTGAGTAGTTGACATAGAAACAAGTGTAGCAATTACTTGAGCCAACATATTTTGACAAGTTAAGTGAAGTGTGTGCGTGATTCCTATAGGCATGATCCCTATCAGTGTGCGACACACTGATGGTAGTCTATAATTGCGTGTTTTAGTTGCTTATCGCACTCTAATTTACTGCACTTTTATTGCGTTTGAGCGTTAATTGCTAGTGTTTTGCACTAATTGTGTGTTTTATGCTTTGTAGGAGTGATCCCGAGCTATGTAGATGTTATGGCATGAATTCAAGCTATTCTGGAGCTTTGAAGTCTGAGTAAAAGCTCAAGGATTAAGTTGGGATTGTGTTCGGGGATCAACGGACAATCATGCACTTAACGAAAGAAATGGAGAATCGAGCAGGACGCCACCCAGGTGCTCAAGCATACAACCATAGATATGGAGTAATTCATCACAAATAAGTTTAAGTTAAAGAAAAACATACAACCATCCAAACTCTTGTCTTGAGTGAGGATTGAATGATGAAATCCTTGTGCTCTTGCTTCTCCCACTTCTCTTTAGCCTCTTTATGTCTTAGATGTGTCAAAAGTCCTCAAAAATACCATTTTTCCATGTATATATACCAAGTAGGGTCGGGCCCACTTGGTATATTAACGCTCAAGCGCAATTAAAGTGCAGTAAATTAGAGTGTGATAAGCAACTAAAATACGATATTATAGCCTACCATCAACACCCCATACTTAAACCATTGCTCGTCCTCCAGCAATCAAACTACACTTTATAATGACACGACTTTTTTAAACAATTCTCATAACTCATCATACCAAGAATATTTAAAATAGACTAAGCACTCTTACCTAACATCCTCGCCTCAAGATTTGACTCTAAAGCACCACGCATTATTTACAACTCGCTTACTTACTCTAACACAGAGATCATCAACATTGTGCCCTCGCAACAAAAGAGAGTAGTTCCACACACAATCAAATTTAAGCACAATTAGGAACTTCAAATAGAAAGAATTCGCTCACTCTCAGAAACAACATTCATATGCTACAAAAGATGAACCATAGGCTTGCCCGTAGTGTACTACTCCACTAATTGAGCTCATTCAATCAAGGATTAAGTAGGACTTTAATTGGTTGTAATGTAAGTTGTGGGACGGGTAGGATACATTTAGATATAAGAGTGACTACCCT
Source organism: Nicotiana tomentosiformis (assembly GCF_000390325.3). Lineage (NCBI taxonomy): Eukaryota > Viridiplantae > Streptophyta > Magnoliopsida > Solanales > Solanaceae > Nicotiana > Nicotiana tomentosiformis. The sequence continues at coordinate 55,621,584 of NC_090814.1, read as the reverse complement.
CCCTAAGAACTTTAATACATACATCTCATTGTTAAAACCCCACACTTATGCCAAACCAATACTCCACCTTCGCAATAATTTACATTAATTCCCAACTTCGTTAAGCACAAATACATCAAGAGTTACCACTTATCAATGAATAATTTTCACAACAATACACTATGTATATTCTATTTTTCTTTTTCAATTTAAGTGGCTCTTACTTTTTTCAAAACAGTGCACCTTTCTCCTTATTTCATTAGCTCCACTCAAAAACCAATCCAATCACCCCACACTTCAACTTTTACAAAGTTCATACAATTTCAAGTGCTCACGAGAGGTAAATGGCTCAAATAGATGGTTAATTCAAGCAAATGGGTAAGGCTTGTAATGTGGTTACCAAAGAAATAGGATGACAGGCTCAACGGGGTTAACTACGATACATAACAATTTGGTGGGTAAACGCATATCCTCGGCACAACAAAGAAATGCCTATATCACTTCCAAGACTGAATAAAATTACTATTTCGCTTTGCAAACACACGGAACAAGTTCTAGACATCAAATGCAATACACAGAATACACGAAACCTCACACACACATGGCACATAACTCACTACGGATTGGATTATCAAGACACTCTAGTCAAAGCAGTCAAGCCAAGTCAAGAACATACAATTTAAGGTACTTATGCAAGAGTCAAAAACTGAGCCTAAGCGTCACAAATAGAGCACTCACTATTCTCCAAGCATAAAAGAGTCAATAGATGTTACCTTCCATTCAAATCAGAGTTCAAGGTACCTACTCCTAACAAATAAATAAATAAATAAATAAAACTAACTACACCCAGTTGAAGTAAAAATCCTTGGAAAAGAACCGCGGCACAAAAAAAATCTAAGGGGGAATTGATACACTACCTAACAAAAGAAAATCATTTTGTCTTTTTTCTTTCAACTTTAATCCCTCAAGAAACCCGTCGAATGATATCCATCGTCGGGAAAAATCAAAAATTTTAAATTTTTTATGGTTTTCCAATTTTTTTTATTTTTTATCATCCTACTACAACTAACCAAATTAATATACATACAACATACATACAAATATATCCCCCACCCCACACTTTAAGTTGTGGCATGTCCCCATGACACACAATTAAAAAGCATAAGGTAGAGGAACTTCCCTGAATCTCTAGTCGGGGTCTGAGTCAATGTCGGGCTCTATTCTTCGTGCCCGAACTAGTGCACACATCCACGCGGATAGCTTCTTCTCAGCCTTCTTGGGGTACATCCCACACTTGTCTTTCTCAATCACTAGGACCTTCTCTTTCGATCTTTTCACTCTCCACTTTACACTTGCAGTTGGCTTCTCCTTTCTCACCCCCATATCCACATTCATCTAGAAAGTCACTGTCTCCTCACCCACTCTAAGCATGAGCTTTTTATCATGTATGTCTAATATTGCTCTGCCCGTCACTAAGAATGGTCTTCCTAAGATAAGGGGGCCTCTTTATTCTCCTCCATCTTCACCACTATGAAATCTACAGGAAATATAAACTTATCTACCCAAACTAAGACATCTTCAACTATCCCCTCAATTATCAAAGTTGTTTGATCTGCCAGCTGCAAAGATATTGGCGTAAACCTTATCTCTCCAAGCTCATTCTCCATTTTCCTGTAAATAGACAAAGGCATTATATTAACTGAGGCACCATAATAACATAAAGACTTATCAAAATTAAGAGTGTCTAACGAGAAAGGTATAGTAAAACTCTCTGGATCTCCACACTTCTGTTGGAGTTTGTTTTGCAAGATTGTGCTGCAATGCTCTATGAGCTTGACCACTGAGATGTCTTCTATCTTCCTCTTCTTTGTAAGGATCTCCTTCAAGAATTTTGCATAAGCTGGCATTTGTGAGAGAACTTCTGTGAATGGCAAATTTACATTAACCTATCTCAGCATATCTAAAAATCTCTCAAACTACTTGTCTAGCTTTTCTCTATATAACTTTTGGGGAAAAGGTAGAGCAGGCATGTGCTAGCTCTCATTAGATTCCTCCCTTCTTAAAGTTTCCTCTTTTTTTTTCTCAGCTCCCTTCTTGCCTTTCTTCTTCTTTTCAACTTTATTTGTGAGCTGCTCCCCACTTTCTTTTTCAAGCACATCCTTTTTTTGGATTGGAGTGGGATCTTTCAACACTCGCCCGCTTTTTAAGGTCACAGTATTAACTGTTTCTTTGGGATTTCTTTCAGTGTCAGCTGGTAGAGTACCTGGGATTCTCTCAGACAATACAGTTGCAATTTATCCCACTTGCTTCTCCAAGTTTTGCAAACCAGTGCCAAGTTCTTTGATAGCTGTCCCATGAGCATCTAATCTCTCATATGTCTTGACAATGAAGGACTTCATTAGATCTTCTAGCCCAGGCTGAGTGGAAAGTTGAGGCTAGAATTGCGGTGTCGGCTGATTCACAAAACCATGAGCTCTTTGTCCTTGAAATCTGGGATTGTTTTGTTGCCATGCATTTGCAGTACCCCCATGTGAACTCCATGAAAAATCGGGGTGCTTCTGACCCATTACATTGAAGTTATAATTCCCTACAATATTAACTTCCTCAATTGAGGCTTGACACTCATGAGTAGGGTGTCCTCTTCCACCTATATCACACGCTGCATGGGGCTCACTGTGCATTGAGGCTAAGGTCAGCTTCCTTATTTCTTTGGCCATGGAATCAAGCTGTACTTGCACCGCTGTATTAGCGTCAACTTGGTGAACACCAGTTGATCTTCTTTCAGCAATTTCAGAGGGCCACTGATTTGCATCCTCAGATAACTCATCTAGAATTGTGACTATCTCCTCTAGAGTCTTTTTCATCAACGGGCCTCCAGCTGTATTGCTCAATATTCTGTGTGAGGCTGGTGTCAATCCATCCTAAAAATCCTAGAGTTGTATCCAGAGTTCAATTCCGCTATGTTGACACTTTCGCACTATCTCCTTAAACCTCTCCCATGCTTCAAACACAGTTTCAGTCTCGTTTTGACAAAAGTTATGAATTTCTCTTCTAAACTTCCCCATCTTAGTTGATGAGAAATATTTGTCAAGAAATTTTCTGGTCATCTAATCCCATGTTCTAATCGATCCATTAGGCAAGCTTCGAAGCCAGTGCTTTGCATCGTCTTTGAGAGTGAAGGGGAATGCCCTTAAGTAAACTGCATCTTGTGACACACCATTGTATTGAAAGGTTTTCATAATCTCTTCAAAGTCTATTAGATGACTGTTTGGGTCTTCGTTCATCTTTCCTATGAAGACACATCTGTTTTGAAGGGTTTGAAGCAACCTGTGCTTTAACTCAAAATTGTTAGCTGCAACTGGAGGTGGTCTCACACTTGATAAGCCTTGGTTGTAGACCGGTCTAGCATAATCACCCAGTGGTCGCCCAGCACCGGGAGCTATATTTCCAAATTGGTATGCACCTAAAGGTAGATTTTGAGCAATTCTCCGAGCCCTCTCCTCTTCATAGACAAGTTGTGCATTTTCAAGAGATGTCTCCTCAGCATCTCGTGCAGCTTTCTCTCTTTGTCGGGCTGCCTCTCTTGCAGCCAAATAAATATTATCATCATCTCCCGCCATAACTTCCTTGGTTTAGGATTGACCAACCTTCTCTGTATTCTTGGGGAGATTTCATTCCTTCCTCAACTGTCGTAGTTGTTTCTTATTTTCTGGTTCGTATGGGAGCACTTCCTTCCCAGAGGATCGAGTCATGCACCAATATAACCTGTAGCTTGCGCACAATCAAGTAACACCAAACATAAAAAGAGAAAAATAAAATAAAAATACAAATTCCTGAATTAGCACAACAAACTATTTCAAACACTCTTAAATGCCAATCCCCGGCAACGGCACCAAAATTTGACGAGCGCAAAATCGGTGTATAAAACTTAGGCTCGCTAGTCAAAGATAGTATTGTATTAAATCGTCTCCACAGGGATTGGTTTAAATAATGTTCTAATAAAACTTAAGCTCAACACTATCCAGGATAATAAACCTTTGATTGATGTTATTATCGACTACAAATAAAACTAAGATTATCAATTATAAGAAACTAATGACACTTAATGACTAGTAACAACGATTGAATATCAGGGTGAGAAGTAAGGGTTGTGACAAGATATGTGATCAATTATTATTCCAGGTAACTCTGGGTTAAGTTCATTCTTATCTTCTATTGACTCCTTCGATTTCAATAGATGATTAGACTACTTTAGGGATTCAAATTCTTATTCCGAATGAATGAGATTCCTTTGATCAACCTAATAACAAGCCCTATGAACATATGCACAAAATAGTGAATGAATGATCTTTCGAAGAACACCTCTCGATTATTCTTCTAAACTGGGTTAATAGATAACTCTCTAAGATCTTTCGATTACCTAGAAGAGGCGTAAAATCAACCCAAACAATATGGCACAATGCGAATAGAAATAACACTTCTCTTTCGATTAAAGTAAAATTACAATAAGCCTTGTAATTCAATTAAAAACTCATTCAATGAATTCGGGCAGTTAACATAGAGTAAACCCCAAAACGATAGTCAAATCACAACATCCGTCAATAACCCTAAGAAAGATTACTCCATAATGGAGAAAGTATTCATCACAAGAGTATTAGAAGAACCAGAAGACATTACAATTCCCAAATTCAAACAAACTTCCGTATTGAATGAATTGAATCTAGTATTTTGTGTTTCCGTTGCTTCCTTCCCTTCCTCTCTCCCAAAAGTTGCTTTAGAAATCCAAGATACCCTCCTTTTAGACGATTTGGGCTTCATATAGGTCAAGAGGAGTCGCCTCCGAAATTACAAAAATATGCTTGGGAAAGTTTCCGGATCGGACGTGCGCGGCCGCGCACCTGGGCAGGTGATCGCGCACATGGCCGCGCACTTTGGACAGTGCTCTGCTCCACTTGCAGTGTGTGGTCGTGCACCTGGATGGCTTCCTGCTCCATTAAGTGAATTATTGTCCATTGATCCTCGATTATGATCCCCACCTAATCCATGGGCTTTTACTCAGACTTCAAAGCTTTAGAATAGCTCGAATTAACTCCAAAACCTCATTGTAACTCGGAATCGCTCCTACAAAGCATAAACCGCACACTCAGTGCTAAATAATACCAACTAAAACTCAAACACTAGTAAAGTGCAGCAAATTAGAGTGCAATTAATGGCCAAAATACGCAATTATAACCTACCATCAACACCCCACAATTAAACCATTGCTCATCCTCGAGCAATCAAACTACACTTCACCTAGAATACGCCCTTTTTCAACAACACTCAAGACTCGTCACACCAAGACTCTTTAAAACAGATTAAGTACAATATTGAACATCTTAACCTCAAGATTTGACTCAAAAGCACCACGCATTATCTATAACTCGCTTACTTACTCTAACACAGAGATCAAGCATTTACCTTTCCTTCGTGAATCCAGTGCCCTCACACAAACATGGAGAGTATACATAGCTCGGGATCACTCCTACAAGGCATAAAATACACAATTAGTGCAAAACACTAGCGATTAACGCACAAACATAATTAAAGTGCAGTAAATTAGAGTGCGATAAGCAATTAAAACACACAATTATAGCCTACCATCACACACACTAAACGAAACAACAAATAAGGCATGCTAGACGTAATAGCAAATAGATCATATGGACCATATAGGCATGATTTTTACCCTTTCATGCAAGTATTAGAATACCCTAGCCCCTTTTTTATTAATCTCCCCATCATTCGTTATTACAGAGTTAGTACATGCCATATTGAATGATTACAGGCCCAAATACGAATATAGATGTCACGACCCCAATTTCCCTCCGTAGGATGTCGTGATGGCACCTAGTCTCTAAGACTAGCTAAGCCTAACAATTTGCGGAATAACTGGATAATAAATTGAAGTCCAATCTCAACATATGATTTATAAATAAAACTGTGATTTAATAATTACAACTCCCAAAACCCGGTAAAAATAAGTCACAAGATTTTAAGAGAAAATACTAAGTGTCTTTATACATCCAAGTCTAAAGAGAATAAGGGAAATAACATAATAAGGATATAGGGGGACTCCGAGGTCTGCGGACGTTGTAGATATACCTTGAAGTCTCCACGTGCGGTCCAACTCACTGGTATCTGATCTGGTAGGAGGAACCTGGATCTGCACAAAATGATGTACAAAAGTGTAGTATGATTACACCACAACGGTACCCAGTAAGTGCCAAGACTAACCTTGGTAGAGTAGTGACGAGGTCCGGTCAGGGCCCTACTGGTTTAAAAGATAAGCAAGGCAGAAGATATAATAACATTTTGAAATGACTGAGAATTTAAGAACGAGAAGTTTCAGAAAATAACAGCACAGCAAATAGAGGTAAACACAGGGCGCTCCCGAGGTATCGCCTCATAACCCCAAACGTAAATATACAAGACAGGGGGATCTCCTGAGGTACCGCCTCGTAGTCCCAAAGTAAATATGCAAGACAGAGGGATCTCCCGAGGAACCACCTCGTAGTCCCAAAGTAAATATGCAGCAGATAACTGATGGAACAACAAATTTATAGTTAGAAATCTTACAGTTAAAGATTTAATACAAATCAAGGGAAGCATGTAATTCAACTAAGCATATTGCACAAATTGCAAGTAAAAGTTAAGGCACATAGACATGCGATACTAGGCTAAACATGATCACTACATATGCTAAGGAAACTCAGTTAAGGAATTTAAAAGAAGACAACTCGGCAAGAATCGGAATTTCCAAATTTAGCCTGTGTACGCACTCGTCACCTCGCGTACACGGTGCTCACATATCACAAATTGTTACAACAGTACCAAATCCTAAGGGAATTTCCCCCACACAAAGTTAGACAAGTCACTTACCTCAAATCTCGCACAATCAATCGGTAAGAATGCCTTTTCCTTGACTTTCCAACTCTGATCGGCTCGAATCTAGCCAAAACAATTTCATACTATAAATATAACTACAAGAAACTAATTTAAATAATGAAACTACGACTTTAGTAGAGAATTGAAAATTCGGCCCAAAAAGTCGACCCGGGACCACGTCTCGGAATCAAGTAAAAGTCACAAATTACAAACACCCATTCGTCCACGAGTCCAACCATATCATTTTTACCAAAATCTGACACCAATTCGTCACTCAAATCCCCAAATTAAACTCTCCAAATCTCTACCCTCAAACTCCCAAATTCCACCTTAAATACACACTAACTAGGTGGGAAAATCAATGGGGAAACAAGATTATTGATCAAAAATAAGCACAAGGGACTTACCTCAAGAAATCCCCCAAAAATGCACTAAACAATCGCCAAACCCGAGCTCAAAATGTTTGAAATGAAGCCAAAATCGCGAACCCTTGTATTTAAGTATTTTGTCCAGCATTTCCGCTTCTGTGGACACTTAGCCGCATCTGCGGCATTGCAGAAGCGACAATATACCCGCATCTGCGGTTCACTTGCTCATGTGGTCAACTCTTCTGCATCTGCGAAACTTCTGTTTCTGCGGTTCTAAATCCGCTTCCGCGGACTCGCTTCTGCGAGACGAAGGCCGCTTCTACGGAACGCCCCATTCCAGATCCCTTCCGCTTCTGCATTGCCTCATTCGCATCTGTAATCTCGCAGATGTAGAACTACCCTCGCATCTGCGACCTCTGCCCACACTGCTCCAGCCTGCTTCTGCGTTCAATGCACCGCTTCTGCGGGCTCGCACCTGCGGTCAATCTTGTGCAGGTGCGATTATACCAAAGCTGGTGCCTTCAGCCATTCACACAAGTCCAAATTTGATCCGTTAACCATTCGGAATCCACCCGAGGACCCCGGGACCTCAACCAAACTTACCAACAAGTCCTAAAATATCATATGGACTTAGTCGGTCCTTTAGATTACATCAAACAACGCTAAAAGTACGAATTGTACATCGATTCAAGCCTAATAAACTTTAAAACTTCAAACTTCTACATCCGACGACGAAACCTATCAAATCAAGTCCGATTGACCTCAAATTTTGCACACAAGTCATAATTGACATTACGGACCTACTCCAACTTTCAAAATCAAAATCCGGCCCCGATATCAAAAATTTCACTCCCGATCAAACTTCCCAAAAAACATCCAATTTTCCAACTTTCGCCAATTGACACTAAAATGACATACGAACCTCCAATACAACATCCGAACATGCTTCTAAGACTAAAATCACCCTACGGAGGTATTGGAATCGTTGAAACTTTATTCTGGAGTCGTCTTCACACAATTTAAACTACGGTCGATTTCTACGACTTAAACTTCCATTTTAGGGACTATGTGTCCCATTTCCATCCGAAACCAAAAACAAATCCTCCCCGCAAGTTACATAACCACAAAATGAAATAGAGGGAGCAGTAAATAGGGGTTCGGGGCTAGTACTCTCAAAATGTCTGGTCGGGTCATTACATCCTCCCCCTTTTAAAACAAACGTTCGTCCTCGAATGAGTATAGAGACATACATGAAGTGGTGAAAAGATGAGGATAACGGTTGCGCATATCATGATCGGTATCCTATGTCGCCTCCTCAACCGGATGACCCCTCCACTGAACCTTCACAGAAGCGATGTTCTTTGACCTCAATTTTCGAACCTGCCTGTCCAAAATAGCCACCGGCTCCTCAACATAAGATAGATCCTTGTCCAACTGGACTGAGCTGAAGTCTAACACATGAGACAGATCACCGTGATACTTCCGGAGAATGAAAACATGGAACATTGGATGAACTGTAGAGAGACTAGGTAGTAGTGCAAGTTTGTAAGCCACCTCTCCAACCCTCTCAAGAATCTCAAAAGGCCCGATATACCTAAGGCTCAACTTGCCCTTCTTTTCGAAACCCTTCATGGGCAAAACCCGGAGCAAGACCCGCTCCCCAACCATGAATGCAATGTAGCGAATCTTCCGATCTGCATAACTCTTCTTCCTGGACTGGGCTGTACGAAGTCGATCCTGAATCAATTTAACTTTCTCCAAGGCATCCTGAACCAAGTCTATACCCAATATCCTAGCCTCGCCCGGCTCGAACCAACCCACTGGAGACCGGTCCCGTCTACCATACAAAGCGTCATACGGTGCCATCTGAATGCTCGACTGATAACTGCTATTGTAGGCAAACTCTGCAAGTGGCAAGAACTGATCCCAAGCACCCCTAAAATCAATCACACACGCATGAAGCATATCCTCCAATATCTGAATAGTGCGCTCGGACTATCCGTCCGTCTGAGGGTGAAATGTTGTACTCAACTTCACATGAGTACCCAACTCACGCTGTACGGCTCTCCGAAACCGTGATGTAAACTGTGTACCCTGGTAAGAGATGATAGATACTGGTACACCATGAAGCCTGACAATCTCGCAGATGTAAACCTGAGCCAGCTGCTCCAAAGATTAAGTAGTAACCATAGGAATGAAATGAGCTGACTTGGTCAATCTATCCATAACCACCCAAACTGCATCGAACTTCCTTTGAGTCTGTGGGAGCCCAACAACAAAATCCATAATGATCTGCTCCCATTTCTACTGTGGATTCTCTAACTTCTGAAGCAATCCACCCGATCGTTGATGCTCATACTTCACCTGCTGATAATTCAGGCAACGAGCTACATATTCCACTATGTCCTTCTTCATCCGCCTCCACCAATAGTGCTGCCTCAAATCCTGCTACATCTTCGCGGCACCTGGATGAATGGAGTATTGCGAACTGTGAGCCTCCTGGAGAATCAACTCATGCAACCCATCTACATTAGGTACACATAGCCTGCCCTGCATCCGTAATACACTGTCATCTCCAATAGTGACCTCCTCGGCATCACCGTGCTGAACCGTGTCCTTAAGGACAAGCAGATGGGGGTCATCATACTAACGCTCCCTGATACAATCATAAAGAGAAGACTGAGAAACCATACAAGTCAAAACTCTGCTTGGCTCGGAAACATCCAATCTGACAAACTGGTTAGCCAAGGCCTGAATATCCAAGGCTAAAGGCCTCTCTGCTACTCGTAAATATGCTAAACTGCCCAAAATCTCCACCTTGCGACCCAAGGCATCGGCCACCACATTGGCCTTCTCGGGATGATAGAGAATGGTGATGTCATAATCCTTAAGCAACTCCAACTATCTCCGCTACCGCAAGTTAAGATCCTTCTTTTTAAACTGATATTGTAGACTCCGTTGATCGGTGAAAACCTCACAAGGTGTACCGTACAAATAATGTTGCCAGATCTTCAAGGCATGGACAATAGCTGCTAACTCTAGGTCGTGGACAGGATAATTCTTCTCATGCACTTTCAGTTGTCTAGACGCGTAGGCAATCACCCTGCATCAAAACCGCGCCGATACCAATGCGCGACGCATCACAATATACCGTATAAGACCTCGAACCAGTAAGCAACATTAACACTAGTGTTGTAGTCAAGGCAGTCTTGAGCTTTTGAATGCTCTCCTCACAATCCTAGGTCCACCTGAACGGAGCACCCTTCTGGGTCAATCTGGTCATAGGTCCTGCAATAGATGAGAAACCCTCTACAAATCTACAGTAATACCCCGCTAAGCCAAGAAAACTCTGGATCTTCGTAGATGAGTGTCACGCCCCAACCTCGAGGAGCGCGACTGGCACTCAACCGAGTGAACCCGGTCGAGCAAACCAAGTAAACCTTTCCTACCCGGCGCATTCATGATCCAAAAAGGGAACGCGTCACCATTTGTAAAAC